>NC_084734.1:78911619-79212578 GCF_033978785.1 Entelurus aequoreus | reverse complement strand
ATCTATCTTATAATGCGGGGTACAAAATACCGTATTGTCTAGACTTTAGGGCACACTTAAAATCTTTCTTTCTTTTTTTTAAATTGTATGTTTTAAAAATGTACGTATTAATTCTGGTTGTGCTGACTGACCTTGAAACACTTCCATTGGGTACATGGTATAATCATAAGTGTGACCAGTAGATGGCAGTCACACATAAGAGATTCGTGTGGACTGCAGGTTGACGCCCCCTGTTAACAAAATGACGCTAGCAAGTACTGGTAAGCAAGCAAGCCCAAAACGTTGATGTTTCATTGAGAATACAGAACATTACACACGGTCAAAAATCTGTCAAAATGTTTTAGTACAACTTTGGTAAGCTATGGAGCCGGGGATTGTCGGCGCATGACGGCTACCATAGTCAGATGTACTGTGCTTCAACATACGGTTATTATGATGGTGTGTGGATAAGGACCCCAAAATGGCATCTATTAGAAGACATATTATCTGGCGTTTTGTTTAATGCAAAACCAACATTTCTTACCTATTGGTACCTCTGTTATCTATTTGGATCTGCATATGTCCCGAAAATTTGCGCCATTGTAATCCGCCGTAGTCAAAAAGCTATTTCTTATTCTCCATCCTCTCACTTTTACCATCATATTTATACATATCTTATTTGCTGATGTTGTTCTGTTATTGTTGTTGTTGTTGTTATTGTTGTTGTGTTTGCTGATGTTGTTGTCTCTCTGTCTTATTCCCCTCTTGTCCCCCGCGATTTCCCCCTTTGTCTTCCTTTTTTTCTCTTTCTATCCCCTCCTGCTCTGCCCGGCTGCACCAAATAATAATATAAATCCATTTAATATCTCACTTATGGGAAGGGTTTCTACCGTGAAAATGATGGTCTTGCCTAGGGTTGATTATCTCTTTTCAATGATTCCAACCAAAACTTCTCAAATCTGGTTTAAATCACCAGACTCACACATCAATCAGTTTCTTTGGAAGAGTAAACCAGCACGAATCGCCTAAAACTTTACAAAAACCCAAAGAATACGGGGGTCTAGAACTCCCAAACTTTTCATATTACTTCCTTGCAAATAAACTACAATATATATTAAAATGGACCAATCCCACTTTATTAAATAGTTTATGGTTAGAAATTGAACAATCACTTAGCCAGGAGATCCCATTTCTAACTTGCCCTTTATTAACCAAATTCTCCGAAAACACAACTGCTTCAAAAGTATTAATATACGCACTACCTTAACAGCTTGGTGGGAGTTTTTGAAATAACTGGATCCCCGCTCACTCCCTGTCAATTTACGCCTATTTGGAATAATCCTGATTTTCTTTTAAACAAGAAGCCATTGAACTTTCCAACATGGTATGATAAAGGAGTCAGATGTCTTGGGGATATCATCAATGCAAACAGTTTTATCTCTTTTAAAAGTTTAATAACACAATATGCAATCAATCCTAATAAATTCCTAGAATATATACAAATCAAATCTGTAATTAGCGCAAGATTCAACAAAACAACATGGGAAAGTAATCCTACGACCGAGAAAGGAAAAAAAAAGAAAAAAAAATCCATTTAATAAAGTCAAATACAAATAAGGCAAGAAGAGAAGTATCCCACACTTTTCTTTTGTAAAGTAAATTTGTACAGCCAATATGGGCATCTACAGTCAACTATATGATTTCCCTGAATAGCTAGACAGGAAAAAAAACCTAACAAAAAAACCAAACTATTATGCAAAACCAACTTTTCTTACCTATTGGTACCTCTGTTGTCTATTTGGATCTGCATATGTCCTGAAAATGTGTGTGCTTCCGCCATTGTAATTTGCCGTAGTCAATAAACTCCTTCTTATTCTCCATCCTTTTGTTGTGGGGCATTCATCCTCCCCCTGTTGCCATTTCTAATATAAAGTAGCGTACAGTTCTAACTTATATCTGTCAGTAGACTCGCTATGGAAGTGCTAAAAACTCCCGGCACAACAAAGATGACGAGGAGGGTTGAAGATCGCATCTTGAAAAGACGGTCAGAAAGCAGCCGGAAGATGGTCTGTAAAACATGATCTATTCACATTTTGACCAAAGAACCACAATTACATGCTACGTAGACCACAAGGAAGTGTTTTCCATGTAGACAAAAAAAATCATAATGACACTTTCAATGCTCCTCATACTCGGTGGGCCTTTGGTATGAAAATAGACATGAATAGACCCGCTCATGGGCAGTGCACTTTATAATCTGGTGCGTCCTATGGTCTGAAAAACACGATTTTGCACAATGACAACGTTTTTTGTGTGGCTTTTGAATAAACTATTAACTTGTGATTCATTGTAATTGACTTTCAGCTTTAATTTAAACATATGGCATTTACTGTTGCCAAAAGAATTGTAAACAATCATTTTTAACACATGCATTACAAATTGTGCCTAAATACTTCTGACTAGTGTTGTAACGATACCAATATTTTGGTACCGATGCCGGTACTAAAATTATTTCGATACTTTGCTGTACTTTTTGGTACTTTTCTAAATAAAGATGACTACAAAAAATTGCATTATTGGCTTTATTTGGGGTCACCCAAACAATTTTGTGGAGTAGCCTTCATTTCTAAGAACAAGAATAGACTGTCGAGTTTCAGATGAAAGTTCTCTTTTTCTGGCCATTTTGAGCGTTTAATTGACCCCACAAATGTGATGCTCCAGAAACTCAATCTGCTCAAAGGAAGGTCAGTTTTGTAGCTTCTGTAACGAGCTAAACTGTTTTCAGATGTGTGAACATGATTGCACAAGGCTTTTCTAATCATCAATTAGCCTTCTGAGCCAATGAGCAAACACATTGTACCATTAGAACACTGGAGTGATAGTTGCTGAAATGGCCTCTATATACGTATGTAGATATTGCACCAAAAACCAGACATTTGCAGCTAGAATAGTCATTTACCACATTAGCAATGTATAGAGTGTATTTCTTTAAAGTTAAGACTAGTTTAAAGTTATCTTCATTGAAAAGTACAGTGCTTTTCCTTCAAAATAAGGACATTTCAATGTGACCCCAAACTTTTGAACGATAGTGTATGTATATATATTCTATATTTTATATGTTTCTTATTGCAGTTAAGTCCTTAAATAAATAAAATAAACTAGTCTTTTAGTAGTAAATAAACAAACAAAGGCTCCTAATTTGTCTGCTGACATGCAGTAACATATTGTGTCATTTATCATTCTATTATTTTGTCAACATTATTAAGGACAAGTGGTAGAAAATTAATTATTAATCTACTTGTTCATTTACTGTTAATATCTGCTTACTTGCTCTTTTAACATGTTCTATCTACACTTCTGTTAAAATGTAATAATCACTTATTCTTCTGTTGTTTGGATGCTTTGCATTAGTTTTGGATGATACCACAAACTTGGGTATCAATCCAATACCAAGTCGTTACAGGATCATACATTGGTCATATTCAAAGTCCTCATGTGTCCAGGGACATATTTCCTGAGTTTATAAACATAATATACATTTTTAAAAACGAAAGAAGATGTAATGATTAGGTATGTCCGATAATGGCTTTTTTGCCGATATCCGATATTCCCACATTGTCCAACTTTTAATTACCGATACCGATATCAACCGATACCGATATATACAGTCGTGGAATCAACACATTATTATGCCTAATTTGGACAACCAGTTATGGTGAAGATTAGGTCCTTTTTAAAAATAATAATACAATAAGATAAATGAATCAAAAACATTTTCTTGAAAAAAAAGAAAAGTAAAACAATATAAAAACAGTTACATAGAAACTAGCAATGAATGAAAATGAGTAAAATTAACTGTTAAAGGTTAGTACTATTAGTGGACCAGCAGCACCCACAATCATGTGTGCTTACGGACTGTATCCCCTGCAGACTGTATTGATCTATATTGATATATAATGTAGGAACCAGAATATTAATAACAGAAAGAAACAACCCATTTGTGTGAATGAGTGTGAATGAGTGTAAATGGGGGAGGGAGGTTTTTTGGGTTGGTGCACTAATTGTAAGTGTATCTTGTGTTTTTTATGTTGATTTAATTAAAAATAAATATTTTTTTAAAAACCAGATACCGATAATAAAAAAACCGATACCGATAATTTCCGATTTTACATTTTAAAGCATTTATCCGCCAATAATATCGGCAGGCCGATATTATCTGACATCTCTAGTTATGATGCCAAAAAATATCGACGTAATTATAGTAGTATCGACTACATACCTGCCTGTACTTGGTATCATTACAGTGGATGTTAGGTGAAGATCCACCCATGCAATGTGTTTACATTTTGACGCCGGTGAGCTACGGTGTGTAGTGCAGCATGTTTAGCTATTCCTCGTCCTGCAGGGATGATACTTGTAAGAAGCTTACTTTATTTGTCACCGTGGAGACCAGAATTGGGGATTTACAAGTAGCTAAAACACTGCCGACGTCGGATGGACGTTAGCCGCTAGCTAGCTAGCCATGTCTTAAAGCAGTGGTCCCCAACCACCGGGCCGTGGCCCGGTACCGGTCCGTTGACCGATTGGTACCGGGCCGCACAAGAAATAATAAAAATAAATAAATAAATAAATTAAAAATTAAAAAATTTTTAAAAATTAAATCAACATAAAAAACACAATATATACATTATATATCAATATAGATCAATACAGTCTGTAGGGATACACTCCGTAAGCACACATGATTGTATTTCTTTATGACAAAAAAAAATAAAAATCAAATAATCTACCCCCCCGGTCCGTGGGACAAATTTTCAAGCGTTGACCGGTCCGCAGCTACAAAAAGGTTGGGGACCACTGTCTTAAAGCACCTCTTCCTGAGGACGTTTCAGTGTTAGAGCTTCACCTTTATCGTTAGTTTTTAAGCCAAAATGCGTCCGTTCTCCCTTTTTTGTCTACACACTGTGTCTGCTGGTAAGTACTCAGTGATTGTGTGCCGCCGAACATGCTCCTCTGCTCGTAAACCAGCAATGACGAGACGTGAAAATGATTCATTAGTATCGCGGTACTATACTAATACCGGTATACCGCACAACCCTATTCTGCACTGCAAAAACTGAAATCTAAGTAAGAATAAATATCTCAAATAAGGGTGATATTTGCTTATTTTCTGTCTGATAAGATAATTCTTCTCACTAAGCAGATTTTATGTTAGAGTGTTTTACTTGTTTTAAGGGTTTTGGTCCTAAATGATCTCAGTAAGATATTGCAGCTTGTTGCTGAGATTTGATGACCTTTACTGAGTGAAACATGCTTAAGACTAGAATATCAACTGTTGCAAAGCTGTGTCATCAACACTCACAAGTATAAAACTACTTTTTTAAAGTAATCATTTCTTATTTCAAGCATGAACAAAAAAAAATCATGATTTTGACACGACTGTGTCTCATAATTAAAACAGATGACAGCCAAATGGACTTTGCTGTTTTATTTTCGATGAAACAATAGAAAATACGTAGTCATAAAGTAGTACAGTTGGCACAGTACAGTAAACTGACAGATAATATTTAAACATTTAACATGTGACATTTCAAACAATTTTGAACAGAAATATTTCATGCACATTTAGATGAATTCTTCAAAATTACAATTAAAACTGATTTGGTTGATTTGGCTGTATATATGCGCACTAATTGACTGAAAGAGCACGCACTTGGCGCGATGATGTCATGTTATCGATGGAAAAATGCATTTTTAGACCATATGATTTGCCTGAGCGGCTAGGAGACCCCGAGAGTAACAAGCGGTTGCCTTGTTGCTTTTCCATTAAGAACAATAAACTAGTTTTTAGTATAAGTTTGCTCGTTTCAAGAAATGTAATGCTGAGCGCATATCATTATGTCAAGATAATGGCACTAGCATTTACTTCATTTAAGAATATTTTTCAACATATTGAGCAAAAAGGTCTCTTTTTTTTCTACCAAGAAAAGTGCACTTGTTATTAGTGAGAATATATTTTTTTAAAGGTATTTTTGGGTTCATTGAGGTTAGCTAATTTTACTTGTTTTGGAAAGTCTTGACAAGTCAAATTTTCTTCTTCTATTGGCAGATAATTTTGCTTAGTTCAAATAAAATACCCCTAATTTTTGTATTTTTTTTTTTCTTCTTGTTTTTGAACACTGACTTTTTGCAGTGTGGACCTAGCTGTATAGGTTCTGCATTTATTAATATGTCGTAGGCTCTCGCCGTGCTCATTAGAAGATAAACCTTGTGAAATATCCTAATGATAATGAGGAGATAGGAGAGAACAGCACATTTGCATGTTCAATTAGTGCCAGCGCCATGCCAGATAGATAATCATCAGCACTGGCTAATGTCCTTGCGTCAGAACTTCCTCAGCTGCTATTTTGTATTGAAGCCAGGGTTGGGGGGGGGGAACGGATGACGGACACATACCGTAGCTCCCCCGCGGTGGGAAAACAACTGTTGATCGACATTTAACAAGCTGGTCAAAAAAAAAAAAAAAGCTGTCCTGCCGAGGGAGGCGACATTTTTAATGACCATTCCTGCCTCCCAAGTGCGGCTCGATTGTATAGGGAGGCCATCTTATTAACGGTGAGACGCGGCAGAGACGAAGGGAAGGAGGGACACGTGGCGAGGAAGCGTGTGGCCCTCGCACGCTTTTACTGTCGGCGAAGGCAGGGAGACAGATGGGTGCAGCGAAGAGGGGATTAGATGGAGGAGGCAGGGCAGGAACCTGGGTCTGAAAATATATATATATATATATATATATATATATATCAGCCCTCACGAGAGGATGTCCACACTGCAAAAAGTCAGTGTTCAAAAACAAGAAAAAAAACAACAAAAATTTGGAGTTTTTTATTAAATTAAATTATCTGCCAATGGAACAAGAAAATTTGGCTTGTCAGACTTTCCAAAACAAGTAAAATTAGCTAACCTCAATGAACCCCAAAAATACCTTAAAATAAGTATATTCTCACTAATAACAAGTGCACTTTTCTTGGTAGAAAAAAAAAGAGACCTTTTTGCTTAATATGTTGAAAAATATTCTTAAATGAAGTAAATGCTAGTGCCATTATCTTGACTGATTGATTGAGACTTTTATTAGTAGGTTGCACAGTGAAGTACATATTCCGTACAATTGACCACTAAATGGTAACACCCGAATAAGTTTTTCAACTTGTTTAAGTCGGGGTCCACTTAAATTGATTCATGATACAGATATATACTATCATATATACTATCATCATAATACAGTCATCACACAAGATAATCACATTGAATTATTTACATTATTTACAATCAGGGGTGTGGAGGGGGTGGGGGGTAGGATATGGACATCAAGTAGTGGACATAGAGAGAGAGAGAGAGAGAGAGAGAGAGAGAGAGAGAGAGAGAGAGAGAGAGAGAGAGAGAGAGAGAGAGATCAGAAGGCATAAGAAAAAGAAAAAGTATCTGCATTTGATTGTTTACATTTGATTATTAGCAATCCGGGGAGGGTGTTAGTTTAGGGTTGTAGCTGCCTGGAGGTGAACTTTTATTGCGGTTTTGAAGGAGGATAGAGATGCCCTTTCTTTTATACCTGTTGGGAGCGCATTCCACATTGATGTGGCATAGAAAGAGAATGAGTTAAGACCTTTGTTAGTTCGGAATCTGGGTTTAACGTGGTTAGTGGAGCTCCCCCTGGTGTTGTGGTTATGGCGGTCATTTACGTTAAGGAAGTAGTTTGACATGTACTTCGGTATCAGGGAGGTGTAGTGGATTTTATAGACTAGGCTCAGTGCAAGTTGTTTAACTCTGTCCTCCACCTTGAGCCAGCCCACTTTGGAGAAGTGGGTAGGAGTGAGGTGGGATCTGGGGTGGAGGTCTAGAAGTAACCTGACTAGCTTGTTCTGAGATGTTTGGAGTATAGATTTGAGGGTTTTGGAGGTGCTAGGGTACCAGGAGGTGCATGCGTAATCGAAAAAGGGTTGAACGAGAGTTCCCGCCAGAATCCTCAAGGTGCTTTTGTTGACCAGAGAGGAAATTCTGTAGAGAAATCTCGTTCGTTGGTTAACCTTTTTGATTACCTTTTTAGTATAAGTTTGCTGGTTTCAAGAAATATCATTATGTTTGACATAATGATATTTCTTGAAACCAGCAAACTTATACTAAAAACTAGTTTATTGTTCTTAATGGAAAAGCAACAAGGCAAGCGCTTGTTACTCTCGGGGTCTCCTAGCCGCTCAGGCAAATCATATTGTCTAAAAATGCATTTTTCCATCGATAACATGACATTATCGCGCCAAGTGCGTGCTCTTTCAGTCAATTATATACAGCCCGGCCCCCGGCCGGAATTTTTTTAATTGTAATTTTGAGGAATTTATCTGAATGTGCATGAACTATTTCTGTTCAAAATTGTTTGAAATGTCAAATGTTGAAATATTAACTGACAGTTTACTGTACTGTGCCAACTGTACTACTTTATGAGTACCTGTTTTCTATTGTTTCATTGAAAATAAAACAGCAAAGACATTTTGGCTGACATAATTGTGTCAAAATCATGATTTCTTTTTTCATGCTTGAAATAAGAAATGATTACTTTAAAAAAGTAGTTTTATACTTGTGAGTAGGGATGTCCGATAATGGCTTTTTGCCGATATCCGATATTCCGATATTGTCCAACTCTTTAATTACAGATACCGATATCAACCGATAACAATATCAACCGATATATGCAGTCGTGGAATTAACACATTATTATGCCTAATTTGGACAACCAGGTATGGTGAAGATAAGGTCCTTTTTAAAAAAAATTGTAAAATAAGATAAATAAATTAAAAACATTTTCTTGAATAAAAAAGAAAGTACAACAATATAAAAACAGTTACATAGAAACTAGTAATGAATGAAAATTAGTAAAATTAACTGTTAAAGGTTAGTACTATTAGTGGACCAGCAGCACGCACAATCATGTGTGCTTACGGACTGTATCCCTTGCAGACTGTATTGATATATATTGATATATAATGTAGGAACCAGAATATTAATAACAGAAAGAAACAACCCTTTTGTGTGAATGAGTGTAAATGGGGGAGGGAGGTTTTTTGGGTTGGTGCACTAATTGTAAGTGTATCTTGTGTTTTTTATGTTGATTTAATTAAAAAAAAACAAAAAAACAGAAAAAAACGATCCCGATAATAAAAAAAACGATACCGATAATTTCCGATATTACATATTAACGCATATATACATACATCTCTACTGTTGATGTGTTGATGACACAGCTTTGCAACAGTTCATATTCTAGTTCCAAGCATGTTTTACTCAATATAGGTCATCAAATCTCAGCAACAAGCTGTAATATCTTACTGAGATCATTTAGGACTAAAACACTTAAAACAAGTAAAACACTCTAACATAAAATCTGCTTAGTGAGAAGAATTATCTTATCAGACAGAAATTTAGCAAATATCACCCTTATTTGAGATATTTAATCTTACTTAGATTTCAGTTATTGCAGTGCAGGCAAGTTGGGCAGAAAAGGGGGGTGGGTTGTGATGGATGTACCCAATGACGGGCGCCATCGGCACGCCCACATGGAGACGCCAGCAAGGCCAGGCCAGAGGAGCAGGCAATCAAAGAGAGGCCGCGGGGCTAGGACGATATAGGAGGATCCAGCTTATTAAATAGGCTTCGGGAGGTGCATGGAGCATCTCAAGTAAGTTGTCACCCTGCCACCTAAAGGACTGTGCACCACATAAAAAAAATTAAAAAAAAGTCTACGCTCTGTTCGCAGCCATGACAGGCTGTGTACAGTGCGAGTGGGATTACTGTCATTAGATGCACACACACACACACACACACACACACACACACACACACACACACACACACACACACACACACACACACACACACACACACACACACACACACACACACACACACACACACACACACACACACACACACACACACACACACACACACACACACACCAACAGGGATATCCAAAACAAAAGTGTCATCCCTGATTTACCTCTCTAACCGGGGGTCTCATTATCCCGCATCTGAGCCACACAAGGAAGAGAAAGCCTGCGTGTGAGTGCGCCGGTATCCCATGGTGTCATATCGGATCATATTCTCCCGAGGGCCGAATTCGGTTAGACTGGACCGACTTCACGCCGCAACCTCCAAAGTCGAATGCTCCTGAAGTTGTGCGTGATAATACCTCTCTAAAGTGGCGCTGCGGAGGTCGCACCGACGTGGAAAACCGCCCCACGCGCATGTCTTGAGCTGTGTGTGACGCCATAAGGATGCATTGCTTTTTTGTTGTGACGCATGGAGGTACAAGTGATGGAAAAACCTGAACAACAAAAACCATAAAATCAGAAATAGACAATATTGCAATGTGAAGGTGAGTAGCAGCTATAGTAATTAGTCCCAACGACAGTCACACACACACACTGGGTGTGGTGAAATGTGTCCTCTGCATTTGACCCATCCCCATGTTCACCCCCTGGGAGGTGAGGGGAGCAGTGAGCAGCAGCATACGCCGCGCTCGGGAATCATTTTGGTGATTTAACCCCCAATTTCAACCCTTGATGCCGAGTGCCAAGCGGGGTCCCATTTTTTTGTAGTCTTTGGTATGACTCGGCCGGGGTTTGAACTCACAACCTCCCAGTTTCAGGGCGGACACTCTAACCACTAGGCCACTGAGCTGGGCATTGGGCATAATAACCAATGAATGAAAGAGTTTGGTCAACTATATGCTATTGTGTGTAAATTGGAACCGGCAGCGGCACTGTTGATTCTATCTCAACAACATAATATCACAAGACTATTTCATCTCTACAGGCCTGTTTCATGAGGGGTTTCCTCAATCCTCAGGAGATTTTTTCCAAAAAATCTCCTGAGGATTGAGGAAAGCCCTCATGAAACAGGCCTGTAGAGATGAAATAGTCTTGTGATTTTTTCCCACACATACATATTATGCTCTACCACGGTATCGAGCACTATTTTTTGGATAATCTAATTAAGACATATATATATATATATATATATATATATATATATATATATATATATATATATATATATATATATATATATATATATATATATTTTTTTTTTTTTTTAGGGTTGTACTGTATACCGGTATTAGTATAGCTACTAATGACTCATATTCGGTACTATACCGCCTCTGAAAAGTACCGGTCCGCCGGACAAACTTGCAATAAGAAACATATCTCTAAAGGCCTACTGAAATGCGATTTTCTTATTTAAACGGGGATAGCAGGTCCATTCTATGTGTCATACTTGATCATTCCGCGATATTGCCATATTTTTGCTGAAAGGATTTAGTAGAGAACATCGACGATAAAGTTCGCAACTTTTGGTCGCTGATAAAAAAAGCCTTGCCTGTACCGGAAGTAGCAGACGATATGCGCGTGACGTCACAGGTTGTGGAGCTACTCACATCTGCACATTGTTTACAATCATGGCCACCAGCAGTGAGAGCGATTCGGACCGAGAAAGCGACGATTTCCCCATTAATTTGAGCGAGGATGAAAGATTTGTGGATGAGTAAAGTCAGAGTGAAGGACTTAAGGGCAGTGGGAGCGATTCAGATAGGGAAGATGCTGTGAGAGGCGGGTGGGACCTGATATTCAGCTGGGAATGACTAAAACAGTAAATAAACACAAGACATATATATACTCTATTAGCCACAACACAACCAGGCTTGTATTTAATATGCCCCAAATTAATCCAGCATAACAAACACCTCCCCCCTCCCGTCCATATAACCCGCCAATACAAATCAAACACCTGCACAACACACTCAATCCCACAGCCCAAAGTACCGTTCACCTCCCCAAAGTTCATACAGCACATATATTTACCCAAAGTTACGTACGTGACATGCACATAGCGGCACGCACGTACGGGCAAGCGATCAAATGTTTGGAAGCCGCATCTGCGTACTCACGGTACCGCGTCTGCATATCCAACTCAAAGTCCTCCTGGTAAGAGTCTCTGTTGTCCCAGTTCTCCACAGGCCAATGGTAAAGCTGGACTGTCATCTTTCGGGAATGTAAACAATAAAACATTGGCTGTGTTCGTGTTGCTGCAGCCGGCCAAAATACACCGCTTCCCACCTACAGCTTTCTTCTTTGCTGTCTCCATTGTTCATTGAACAAATTGCAAAAGATTCACCAACACAGATGTCCAGAATACTGTGGAATTTTGCGATGAAAACAGACGACTTAATAGCTGGCCACAATGCTGTCCCAAAATGTCCTCTACAATCCGTGACTTCACACGCAGGCGTCATCATACCGAGACGTTTTCAGCAGGATATTTCGCGCGAAATTTAAAATTGCACTTTAGTAAGCTAACCCGGCCGTATTGGCATGTGTTGCAATGTTAAGATTTCATCATTGATATATAAACTATCAGACTGTGTGGTCGGTAGTAGTGGCTTTCAGTAGTACTGTAAGATTTTTTGTTCAAATAAAGCCAATAATGCCATTTTTTGTGGTCCCCTTTATTTAGAAAAGTATCGAAAAGTACTTATATATATATATATATATATATATATATATATATATATATATATATATATATATATATATATATATATATATATATATATATATATATATATATATATATATATATATATATATATACCGAAAAGTATCAAAATAATTTTGTTACCGGTACCAAAATATTGGTATCGGGACAACACTATATATATATATATATATATATATATATATATATATATATATATATATATATATATATATATATATATATTTTAAGGGTGTGGGAAAAAATCGATTCAAATTCGAATTGCGATTTCTCACATTGTGCGATTTAGAATCGATTCTCATTTTTTTTTAAATCGATTTTTTTTTATTTTTTTATTTTTAATTTTTATTTTTGTTTTTAATTGTATTTTTTATTTTTTTATTAATTAATTCCACAAAACAATACACAGCAATACCATAACAATGCAATCCAATTCCAAAACCAAACCCGACCCAGCAACACTCAGAACTGCAATAAACAGAGCAATTGAGAGGAGACACAAACACGACACAGAACAAACCAAAAGTAGTGAAACAAAAATGAATATTATCAACAACAGTATCAATATTAGTTACAATTTCAACATAGCAGTGATTAAAAATCCCTCATTGACATCATTAGACTTTTATAAAAATAAAAAAAAGAACAATAGTGTCACAGTGGCTTACACTTGCATCACATCTCATAAGCTTGACAACACACTGTGTCCAATATTTTTACAAAGATAAAATAAGTCATATTTTTGGTCCATTTAATAATTAAAACAAATGTACATTATTGCAATCAGTTGATAAAACATTGTCCTTTACAATTATAAAAGCTTTTTACAAAAATCTACTACTCTGCTTGCATGTCAGCAGACTGGGGTAGATCCTGCTGAAATCCTATGTATTGAATGAATAGAGAATCCTTTTGAATCGGGAAAAAAATCGTTTTTGAATCAAGAATCGTGTTGAATTGAAAAAAAAAATCGATTTTGAATTGAATCGTGACCTCAAAAATCGATATTGAATCGAATC
Source organism: Entelurus aequoreus (assembly GCF_033978785.1). NCBI lineage: Eukaryota > Metazoa > Chordata > Actinopteri > Syngnathiformes > Syngnathidae > Entelurus > Entelurus aequoreus. The sequence goes on along the minus strand of NC_084734.1, from coordinate 79,198,977 downwards.
GTGGGACACCCAAAGATTTACAGCCCTAATATATATATATATATATATATATATATATATATATATATATATATATATATATATATATATATATATATATATATATATATATATATATATATATATATATATATATACTGTGTATATATATATATATATATATATATATATATATATATATATATACATATATATATATATATATATATATATATATATATATATATATATATATATATATATATATATATATATATACACAGTATATATATATATATATATATATATATATATATATATATATATATATATATATATATATATACACTACCGTTCAAAAGTTTGGGGTCACCCAAAACAATTTTGTGGAATAGCCTTCATTTCTAAAAAACAAGAATAGACTGTCGAGTTTCAGATGAAAGTTCTCGTTTTCTGGCCATTTTGAGCGTTTAAATGACCCCACAAATGTGATGCTCCAGAAACTCAATCTGCTCAAAGGAAGGTCAGTTTTGTAGCTTTTGTAACGAGCTAAACTGTTTTCAGATGTGTTAACATGATTGCACAAGGGTTTTCTAATCATCAATTAGCCTTCTGAGCCAATGAGCAAACACATTGTACCATTAGAACACTGGAGTGATAGTTTCTGGAAATGGGCCTCTATACACCTATGTAGATATTGCACCAAAAACCAGACATTTGCAGCTAGAATAGTCATTTACCACATTAGCAATGTATAGAGTGTATTTCTTTAAAGTTAAGACTAATTTAAAGTTATCTTCATTGAAAAGTACAGTGCTTTTCCTTCAAAAATAAGGACATTTCAATGTGACCCCAAACTTTTGAACGGTAGTGTATATATATATATATATATATATATATATATATATATATATATATATATATATATATATATATATATATATATATATATATATATATATATATATAAAAATGTATACTGTATGTATACATAAATTCTCGAGATAATAAAGGAGCAACGGCACATTGTTTTAAACTTCATATTTTGGCATCATATTATTTCGCAATAAATCAAACCCCACGTGTATTCTTAGCAAGATGCAGAATGTTATCATCAGGGAAACATCCTTACACAAATCTAGTACAAGACCACATGAAAGCAGGTGTGCTAATGTGATTATACTGAATATTCCATTTGATTATATATTTACTTCCAGATGCTTTTTAAATTCCATCCAGTTTGCTGTGTTTGCTTGGCAATGAGACAACTCTGTCAATTTTGGCTAGAGTCAGAAAACAATAAGGGAATAAAACAGGGAGAGAAGGAATGGAGGAGGAAGAGGTTATATAATGCAACCATTTTTCATCTTCAGGAATTATAATCTAGTGCCATCATTGTATAATTGCATATAAAATAAAACTACATTAAATCTGAACACGAGTATTGGCTTCCCATTTCCAACTTCCCAAGGACCTTTAAAACTTTTACTGGCTATTTTTTCCCATCACTGCCACACACAGTAGTGCACACCCATTCACCGGGAGAAAATATCACGTAATATCCTGTTTTACTAGGACGCAGAGGCGAAGCACCGGCAATATAATAACATGCTACATGAAGCGTAGCATTATAGAGTAGGAATAAAGCAGCTTTAATGGTAAAAATTAAATACGAAAACACCAATCATTCATCTGCTGAAAACGAGGTAATTATTAATATTAATGCAAATGGGGTGTGCAAACACATCATGAATTCTTAAAATGTTTGTTAGTGGGGAAAAAGAGCCCCTTTAAATAGATTTTGGTCTGCAACAAATTTAAAAAAAGATACAACATTGCCTATTGGAATAGAATAGAATAGAATAGAATATAAATTACTTTATTGATCCCTGGGGGAAATTCAGCACCACAGTTCACTCACAATAAACAAAAAACACTTAGGTATTCACATATCAAGGAGAGTAAAAAATAAAGATATGAAATAGCGTACACTCATATTGTCCCCTCACTTTCCTTCCGGTGCAAAAACAGCAAAAAAACAGCAGGTGCAACAACAGCAGTGCAAATAGCATTATATATGTGAATAATATAAATACGGCTATGGAATCGAATATAATTGTCCTATCACTATTCTTCTGGTGCAAAAAGACAGCAGTGCAACTAGCATTTTTTTTTACATGTGAATAATATAAGTACGGTCTAGTATACATTCAAGAACAGTCAACATGGAATGGGAGAGGATTCAGTTTTTAGCCTTCCGGTGCAAAAACAGCAGTGCAAAACAGCATTTTAAGTATGATTTATAATAAGTGATGACTATTTTCGAGTTGAATATATGCATTATACCCTCTGATTCAAGTACAGTCAAAATGGAATAGGATAGAATGTATACAGTCAGTCTTTAGCATTCCGGTGCAAAAACAGCAGTGCAAAACAAACATTTTAAGTATGATTTATATAAGTGATGACTATTTTCTAGTTTAATATATGCATTATACCCTCTGATTCAAGTACAGTCTAAATGGAATAGGATAGAATTGATCCAGTCAGTCTTTAGCCTTCCGGTGCAAAAACGGCAGTGCAAAACAGCATTTTAAGTAATGACTATTTTCCAGTTTAATATATGCATTATATATTAAATTATATACCAGTGTAGAACATCAACACCTTCCACTTTATCTGATACAAGGGTGATTTATTTGTTGTCGTCTACTTTATTGTTTATTGAATGGATCCCCATTAGCTGACGCCAAAGCGACTGCTAGTCTTCCTGGGGTCCATATAGGAGCAAACAAAATAAAAAATACAGAGAATACATGCATTACCAAACATTATACAAAGGAAAAATACAACATAAGATAAAAAAAGCTAGTTAAACCCAGTATTAAAAATTCACGTCATGTGGGCATCTGTAATAGGTGTATCTTCACAGCTGTCTTGAATGACAATTTACTTTGTGAGAGATTAATGTGAGATGGCAACCGATTCCAGAATGATATACATCTATACATAACTGTATGTTTGAGGAGATTGGTCCTGGGAGTAGGAAGTGCCTAATAGCCATTGCTGGCATTCCTAGTGTCATTTTAAAAACTGTTTGTAAAAGTAATCTGGTGATTGATCTAACATGATAGTTCTAAAGAACATAATGAGACTACAATGCATCTTTGGTTTAACAGACAACCAGGACAGGCGTGAATGCATAAATGAAATATTAGTGCGCAAAGAACATTTGAGTACCAGTCTAGCCGCTCTGTTCTGAACAAGTTGCAAAAGTTTGTTCAGGTCAGACTTAGTCAGAGCGGACCATATTATAGGACAGTAATGAAGATGACAGAAAACCAAGGACTGTATGACTTGACCCATTGTTGAGGATGTCAAGAAGGTGGAGCACTTCCTGACCATGGCTAAACCTCTTCTCATTTTCATTAAAATACCATCAATATGATCGGACCATGACAGTTGACTGTCTAATAGCAGACCAAGCAGTTTTGCTTTTTTAACCTGCTCAATAGTTACAAACCCTGTTTCCATATGAGTTGGGAAATTGTGTTAGATGTAAATATAAACGGAATACCATGATTTGCAAATAATTTTCAACCCATATTCAGTTGAATATGCTACAAAGACAACATATTTGATGTTCAAACTGATAAACATTTTTTTTTTGCAAATAGTCATGAACTTTAGAATTTGATGCCAGCAACACGTGACAAAGAAGTTGGGAAAGGTGGCAATACATACTGATAAAGTTGAGGAATGCTCATCAAACACTTATTTGGAACATCCCACAGGTGTGCAGGCTAATTGGGAACAGGTGGGTGCCATGATTGGGTATAAAAACAGCTTCCCAAAAAATGCTCAGTCTTTCGCAAGAAAGGATGGGGCGAGGTACACCCCTTTGTCCACAACTGCGTGAGCAAATAGTCAAACAGTTTAAGAACAACGTTTCTCAAAGTGCAATTGCAAGAAATTTAGGGATTTCAACATCTACGGTCCATAATATCATCAAAAGGTTCAGAGAATCTGGAGAAATCACTGCACGTAAGCAGCATGGCCGGAAACCAACATTGAATGACCGTGACCTTCGATCCCTCAGACGGCACTGTATCAAAAACCGACATCAATCTCTAAAGGATATCACCACATGGGCTCAGGAACACTTCAGAAAACCACTGTCACTAAATACAGTTGGTCGCTACATCTGTAAGTGCAAGTTAAAGCTCTACTCTGCAAAGCGAAAGCCATTTATCAACAACACCCAGAAACGCAGCTGGCTTCTCTGGGCCCGAGATCATCTTAGATGGACTCATGCAAAGTGAAAAAGTGTTCTGTGGTCTGACGAGTCCACATTTCAAATTGTTTTTGGAAATATTCGACATCGTGTCATCCAAAGGGGAAGCGAATCATCCAGACAGTTATCGACACAAAGTTTAAAAGCCAGCATCTGTGATGGTATGGGGGTGTATTAGTGCCCAAGGCATGGGTAACTTACACATCTGTGAAGGCACCATTAATGCTGAAAGGTACATACAGGTTTTGGAATAACATATGCTGCCATCTAAGCGCCGTCTTTTTCATGGACGCCCCTGCTTATTTCAGCAAGACAATGCCAAGCCACATTCAGCACGTGTTACAACAGCGTGGCTTCGTAAAAAAAGAGTGCGGGTACTTTCCTGGCCCGCCTGCAGTCCAGACCTGTCTCCCATCGAAAATGTGTGGCGCATTATGAAGCGTAAAATACAACAGACCCCGGACTGTTGAACGACTGAAGCTCTACATAAAACAAGAATGGGAAATAATTCCACTTTCAAAGCTTCAACAATTAGTTTCCTCAGATCCCAATCGTTTATTGAGCGTTGTTAAAAGAAAAGGTGATGTAACACAGTGGTGAACATGCCCTTTCCCAACTACTTTGGCACGTGTTGCAGCCATGAAATTCTAAGTGAATTATTATTTGCAAAAAAACAATAAAGTTTATGAGTTTGAACATCAAATATCTTGTCTTTGTAGTGCATTCAATTGAATATGGGTTGAAAAGGATTTGCAAATCATTGTATTCCGTTTATAATTACATCTAACACAATTCCCCAACTCATATGGAAACGGGGTTTGTAGATCTGACATTGAAATATGAAGCTGAGGGTCATCAACAAGCATATGCCTGGATCCAAAAAGAATGCTTTTTGTTTTGTCAATATTCACAACAAGTTTACTATCATTTACCCAGCGTGACACTCTCTCCAGGTCCTGATTTAAGTTATTTTCTAGGTCATTTAAGGTAGAGGCAGTACTGTACAGAGTTGTGTCATCTGCATACATAACCATATTGGTGTTTGTTGTAACACAGTCTACTTTCATGTGATAAACAGTAAAAGCATCTTCTGTTCCTAACCTTGCGTGTCCCAACTACCTTGTTAGCGGCTTGTTTACAAGCAAAGGATGTGCAATGCTAGGATTTCTCATTTGGAATATTAACCAGCACGTAAACATAGCTTTATGACACAATGGATGCAAGAAAAAAAAGAAAAAAAACTACTTCAATTGGATGAGTAAGTGTGCGGATGGATGGAATAATTCAAGGTTAAGAACGATGCAGCTTCTGCATGGCTCTGCAGGGTGCAGCAGGAAGTTGACATTCTCGGCTGGATCCCACAGTGCTGCCTCGTTCCAATAAGCCGAAAGCAGAAATTACCTATAAGCATGGGGCTCCTCCTTAATTCAATGATGTATTAGGCAACTATGGCCATGAGGGATGTTTATTGCAAGTCTGGGTTAAGCACACATGCTGCATTTAGTATTAAGGACATGCAGTATATCACCATGAGGAAGCATTAAGGTAGCCTGGGGATAAACAACATTTACTATAAAGGGAAAGCATACCACGCTGAAATGCTCTTCCAAAGTGCATCATGTTTTAATCTTGTTCCCCCCCCCCCCCCCCCACAAAAAAAAAACATTGTACCCTCGGCTTCCGAAAGGCGGGGGATACAAGCAGAGCAGCAACGCATCACAGGACCCCCTGTGGTACTGAACAACACAATAATTGAAATGCAAACACCTGCTCCGTGCAACGTTCGTCATGCCGTACTGTACTTTACTCAAAGAATCCCTCACTGCCTTTGCCAGATTTTAAATATCAAGCAGCCTACATGCCAGCAGGCAGGGAGGTGCTCAACAGCTGCATCAGCACCCCTCCTACCCCAGTTTTTGACAGCGCCGTACCTTCAGAGTGGTGGGAAAGAGTCAGCAGGCTGACGCAGGACGCTCCGATGCCAGAACCGAACACAGTGATGCGATTAGAGTCTCCTCCGAAGAAGCCGATGTTCTCGCTGATCCATCTCAAAGCCTGGATCTGATCCAGTAGGCCGTAGTTCCCTTTAGCAGCCTGGTCCCCGGTACTGAGGAAGCCTGAAACACATGCAGATTAAGAGATTTGAAATGTACACTACACATCGTAGAGACATTGGGCCCCATTCAGCAATAAGTTCCTAACTTTTCCTCTTATTTTTCTTCCTAAGTGATTTCCTAAGAGGAGTCCATTCAAATTCATGATGTGTTCTTAAACGCCCAAATTGTTCCCACCTGCTGTTCTTAAACTGCTGAATGCCAAAAGGTTAGCGCGTGCGTGTCTATCATAATTTGCATACAAACACGCCCTTATTTCCCCAATATGCATATGTAAACTCCCTTAATACTGTAATTTGCATAGGTAAACGCTTGGGCTGTGAATCTTTGGGTGTCCCACGATTCGATTCGATATCGATTCTTGGGGTCACGATTCGATTCAAAATCGATTTTTTTTTCAATTCAACACAATTCTCGATTCCAAAACTATTTTTTCCCGATTCAAAAGGATTCTCTATTCATGGAATACATAGGATTTCAGCAGGATCTACCCCAGTCTGCTGACATGCAAGCAGAGTAGTAGATTTTTGTAAAAAGCTTTTATAATTGTAAAGGACAATGTTTTACCAACTGATTGCAATAATGTACATTTGTTTTAACTATTAAATGAACCAAAAATATGACTTATTTTATCTTTTTGAAAATATTGGACACAGTGTGTTGTCAAGCTTATGAGATGCGATGCAAGTGTAAGCCACTGTGACACTATTGTTCATGTTTTTTATAAATGTCTAATGATAATGTCAATGAGGGATTTTTAATCACTGCTATGTTAAAATTGTAACTAATATTGATACTGTTGTTGATAATATTAATTTTTGTTTCACTACTTTTGGTTTGTTCTGTGTCGTGTTTGTGTGTCCTCTCAATTGCTCTGTTCATTGCAGTTCTGAGTGTTTCTGGGTCGGGTTTGGTTTTGGAATTGGATTGTATTGTTATGGTATTGCTGTGTATTGTTTTGTTGGATTGATTAATTTGAAAAAAAAAATAATAATAATTGTAATAATTAAAAAAAAAAAAAAAAATTTTTTTTTAAATTTAAAAATGAGAATCGATTCTGAATCGCACAACGTGAGAATCGCGATTCAAATTCAAATCGATTTTTTCCCACACCCCTAGTAAACGCCCTAAATTCCCCATAGAAGGGCACAATTCCGGCGGAGAAGCCGAACATCAAACACAAGGAGAAAACACAAACAGATTACAGAAGACAAATTTGTATTATCCCGCGGGGGGAAATACATAATGTCCAAAACGTAAGTTTAAGAAAGGGTGGACCGCTCTCGGTAGCCTAAAGCAACTGTACAGTTTGCGCATGTTATATGGATCTTAGTAGTTTAGTTGCTTTTCAACTTTGTACAAGTAGACGCACTGCAGGACAGCTTGTATCAGAGCATTTATATCCGAGATTTTAGATGCGAGCCGATATAATCCGACTTCTTTTTTGCTGGAATCGGACCGTTATCAATATCGGATCGAACCCTTTAATATAATGTATCTGTATTTCTATATTGCCTCATTAGAGTCATGTGTGAGCTGGAGCTTATCCCAGCTGACACCCCTGGACTGGTCACCAGTCAATCACAGTACACATATGGACAAACAATCATTCACACTTACATTCACACCTATGGAGACTTTAGCATCTCCATTTAACGTGAGAGAAGTCTGAGTACAAAGAGCGAACCCACGCAAGCACAGGGAGAACATGCAAACTCCACACAGAACTGTTAACTGTTTCACTGAATTTGTCAAGCTATGCATTTCTTATTGTTTATATAAGTGGTTTTGTGTTTGCAGCAGGTGTTCTGTGAACATAATAATAGAGATGTGGGTCACCTGAAAACCCAAAATAAAATTTAAAAAAATTAAATACACACTAGTTTGGAATAATCAACATTTGTATATGGAGAAAAACACAGGAGGCTTTCAGTCAAATGGGACACGAATGTTTCATGTGCTATATGTTTCACAGTTCCACACTGTACTATGATTAAGTGGAATAAACCCTAAAGCATGGAATTGTCCTAAATAAGTAAAAATAAGACTCCAGTAGGACTCGTCCACCACCTTATCTGTGAAAACAGTGTGCCCAGACAAGAAGCTCCAATGATGCTTAAAATAACCAAAATACTGTACTGTAAATATTGCTTATTTTTTTTGGTTGAAGTTTATTGTCCGAACATGTATACCAGGGGTCCCCAAAACTTTTTGATTCGGGGGCCGCATTGGGTTAAAACAATTTGGTCTACATATATATATATAGTCAAGGTTTCTGTGGTTTATCCGTTATATAGTGCTCAATACTGGGGTAGAGCGGGCTATACGTTAGGACAGAAAAAACACAGAGGCTATATCATCCCTACAAGCCTGTTTCGCAGGTTTCCCTGCTCGTCAGGGGATTTTCTTCAAGTGTCTGTGGCTGTTACATGTATATATAGGGTACATTACATGGGGGTGTGGCCATTGTTGCACAATAGCGCCTTGCTTCTGATGAGACCAGTTCGTTGCGTTTGTTTAAAGTGGAAATGCTGGGGTGCTATATAATAAATAACGTTTCTTTCAGGCACAGGTTATATCTTTTAGCTGTACTGTTGTACGGTGAGCTAGATGCGACAATTCGCCATGTAATGGCGTGATCAAATAAAACAAAAAAAAATAAAATAAAATTGATGATGTCACATTATCGATGGGAAAATGCATTTTTAGACAATGTGATTTACCTTAGAGCAGTGGTTCTTAACCTTGCTGGAGGTACCGAACCCCACCAGTTTCATATGCACATTCACCGAACCCTTTTTTAGTGAAAAAATTGTTGTGTTTTTTTTTTTTTTTACTTTTTTTTCCAAATTCAAGACAAAGTTATATGTTTTTTTTACTTGTGCACAAAATGAACGCGCATGAACTTCACCTTGTTCAAAGAACAAAACCAACACAGTGCATGAAATCACAACAGATTACACACTTGCAAATCAGATGGAAAATTAGAGGGAACAATGTTTGGGGGTATCCATAATACTTAGACTTAGACTTTCTTTTTATTGTCATTCAAATTTGAACTTCACAGTACAGATACGCCAATAGGGAGAAGTTTTTATTTACACGATTAATTGATTGATTGAATGAAACTTTTATTAGTAGATTGCACAGTACAGTACACATTCCGTACGATTGACCACTAAATGGTAACACCCGAATAAGTTTTTCAACTTGTTTAATTAAATCGGGGTCCACGTTAATCAATTCATGAGTCTGTGTCTTGACTGCTGCGGCGGAGGCTCTGCCGAACCCCTGAGGCCGACTCTCCGAACCCCTAGGGTTCGATCGAACCCAGGTTAAGAACTTAGCTAGCCTTAGCAGCTAGGAGACACTGAGAGTAACACGCGGTAGAAAATGGATTAGAAAGGACATATTTAAAAAAATTAAAACATAATAATAATATTATAATATATATATATATATATATATATATATATATATATATATATATATATATATATTATATATATATATATATATATATATATATATATATATATATATATATATATATATACATATATATATATATATATATATATATATATTTTTTTTTTTAATTTCTTTATTTTTAACTTGGGACTTCCTGCGGGCCGGATTTTGGACGCTGGCGGGCCGTATCCGACCCGCGGGCCGTAGTTTGGGGACCCCTGACGTATACAATTTCAGTATGATATCATTTTTCTTCACACCACGTCTGAAAAGGAGCAGGAAGAAGCAGAGCTTGATCAATCCTACCCCTTTTCTACCTCATAGCGATTCCAGTACTAACGCATGTTCACTTCCTGTTTTTCATTTGTACATCATTTACATCAATTCATTTTGATTGCAATAGTTAAAGTGAAGTGAATTATATTTATATAGCACTTTACATAGTGAAACCCTATATATAACATTTAAACCAGTGTGGGTGGCACTGGGGGCAGGTGGGTAAAGTGTCTTGCCCAAGGACACAACGGCAGTGACTAGGATGACGGAAGCGGGGATCGAACCTGGAACCCTCAAGTTGCTGGCACGGCCACTCTACCAACCGAGCTGTATCGCCCCACAGTTAGTTATTTACTTAAATAGTTAAGTCAGTTATGATTCACATCATGAGATGAACAATATGTCATATTATTATCATGAATTTGCCTACATAGCTATTTACAGCTTGTGTACAATATCTTGTTGGAGGTTTTAAAAGCACTATATAACAGACTTTTTACTATTTCGTAATGCACAGAAGTGAGAAAGATATATGTGTTCTTGTCTCACATAGGGATTGTGGATCATAGGCAACATTCCAAAAAAGTTCAATTCCCCTTTAATCATGCACCTTCAACTTGAAAGGTTATCTGCTCAGCATTGTGCCGGGTGACAGCAGCGGTGAAATCATGACTTATGAGATGACAAGGTTGTTGGTAAAATAGGAGCGTGTGTGACCACATGTCATCTGACACCTGATGTAAAATCAATGGCATGTCTCCGCGGGTGAACACCCATCATCTGATATATTGATCAGTCCAGATGAAAACCTTATGGATTTTGGAAAACAAGCAGAGAGCAACAAGAGCATATTTTATCTTCATTTTTAACATTTTGACTTTCATTCGGATAGCATCCATGCATGCATTTTGTATAGTGAAGTAAAGTGCCCCATAAAAATCAACAGAAACCTGAAAAATTAGTTCTAGTTTTGAAAAAAAGTTCTTATTTTAGTATAAAACTGAACACTTTGAAAACACCATAATGTGTGTTTATATATATATATATATATATATATATATATATATATATATATATATATATATATATATATATATATATATATATATATATATATATATATATATATATATATATATATATATATATATTTATGAATGTTGTCTGTCTATCTGTGTTGGCCCTGCAATGAGGTGGCGACTTGTCCAGGGTGGGTCCCGCCTTCCGCCCGAATGCAGCTGAGATAGGCTCCAGCACCCCCCGCGACCCCAAAAGGGACAAGCGGTAGAAAATGGATGGATAAACGTATGGACACACCTTCTCATTGAATGCGTTTTCTTTATTTTCATGACTATTTACATTGTAGATTGTCACTGAAGGCATGACAACTATGAGTTGTGGAGTTATGTACTTAACAAAAAAAAAGATGAAATAACTGAAAACATGTTTTATATTCTAGTTACTTCAAAATAGCCACCCTTTGCTCTGATTACCGCGTTGCACACTCTTGGCATTCTCTCGACGGGCTTCAAGAGGTAGTCACCTGAAATGGTTTTCACTTCACAGGTGTGCTTGAAGCTCATCGAGAGAATGCCAAGAGTGTGCAGAAAAGTAATCAGAGCAAAGGGTGACTATTTCGAAGAAACTACACTATAGAACATGTTTTCAGTTATTTCACCTTTTTTTCTTAAGTACATAACTCCACATGTGTTCATTCATAGTTTTGATGCCTACAGGGACAATATACAATGTAAATAGTCATGAAAATAAAGAAAACCCATTGACTGAGGAGAAGGTGTGTCCAAAGTTTTGGCCTGTATTGTATATATATATATATATATATATATATATATATATATATATATATATATATATATATATATATATATATATATATATATATATATATATATATATATATAAAAAATATATATATATATATATATATATATATATATATATATATATATATATATATATATATATATATATATATATGTATATATATATTTGGATGTGTAGATCAAACCAACACAACGAGGGGGGTAATGGTTTAACAAAATTACAGAAAGCTTAAATGTCAACATGAACACACACACACACACTCAAACGTCTCGGTGCGCTCTAAAACCAAAAACCAAAAAATCATGTAATTGTATTTTCTGGACTATACAGCACACCGCGATATAGGCCGCACCCATTACATTTTAGAAGAAAAAAATATTTTTCTATTCATTAGCCGCACTCAACGATAAACCACAGATTTATACGCTGTGAAATTAGTTATTTTCACATACATATTTTATAAATGTTTATTTAATTACCTTAATTGTTTCCAAACGGTGTCTATAACAGTGCAGTGAAGCAACTGATCAGACGCAACAGATGTCAGCGTCATGTACCCCCTAACTACAGAAGCTAGCACTTCAATCAGCTAAACAGACTCAAAAACTGGACCGTGACATTTTGGTGAATTTACTGAGAAATTTGTGAAAATGAAACAACAAACGCCATTGTAAGTTAATAACACTAACACAGACAATTGTAGACGTGTTAGAATATTAGCTAGTGCAAATATTGCATTACGATAGCATGTACAAATATGCATGCAAACACTCCTACAGACTGTAGAATGAAGAATCCTTTTGAGCAGAATCGCTATGGACTTTTTTACTTTCGGTTTAATGCAAAACAGGGAGTACTTGAAAAAGTACAAACAATAAAACATTTAAATTCTCTGCTTGGAACACAAAACACTATAGCAATTAGCGGGAAAAAAAATCTGCACCATTTTATCGGCCGCAGGGTTAAAAAAGTAGCGGAATCTACAATACCTTGTGTCTGGGAATATTTGTGGCGTTGTTGAACACTCTAGGAGTTTCGGAGTGATAAAAGTGAAGTGGTTTCACTAAATCACCGCTAGCGTTGGCACAAACTAGCAGTGTGAGGCGATCCTTCATCAGCTGGCGTCCCTGTAGTGCCTTCTCCTTAGCTGTAATAAAAGTCTGCTCTGGCAGGTTTTTCAGCCTCATCACAATTAAAGACTTTCTGCGGAACAAAGCCCCCTTTACTGATAAAATCCTTGTACTGAAGCTACCGCAAGCCGTAGGCTAAATATAGCTAAAATGCTAGCTCAGTGGTTATCGAGCAACCTGAAGCTATACAGCAAGACTGTGAGTTTGTACACATTTAAAGCTTTCCTGATCACACAAAGTGATCTCTAAGACAGGCTGACACAGCACAAGTGACAATTGTGGAAATAAAAAGTGCCGCTAACCGTCAAAGCTCTTTCAAATGGCCACGCCCGTGTGTACAGGACGTAAACAGGATATGAGGTAGGGGTGGTCCCGCCTCTTCAAGATGGCCGTTCGTGCCTGTGCAGTCGGTGGTGTCATCAAAATGTCAGCGCCCGAAGGCTTCAAGCAAGCAATCAAAATGAATGAACAGAAAAGCATTCGTATGCCAGGCGTATTTGAGACGATGCGGAGCTGGCGCCGAGCGCCGGGACGGACAAGCTTCACAGTGTCTTGGCTGAATGAGCAGGTATCGGACACCTCGGTCTCCTTGGACGCATCCTCGCTCATCCATGCAGACTGGACACTGGCCAAGAGTTGGTGGGTGGCCGAGGGTGGAGTCGGCTCTCTTGGTTGCTTTGTTGGGTCTGCTCCTGTCTCTGGCCATGCTACCCCCACCCCAGCAGACGATGGCGTGGAACACCGCAGAGGCCACCACAGTTTATATGTTTGTTTTGTTCTACAGAGGCACTATAGAGAGCCTACTGACCAACTGCATCTCTGTCTGGACTGGAGCCTACAGTGCCTCAGACTGGAAGTGGTGAGGACGGCAGAAAAGATCATCAGAACTCCTCTTCCTCCTATCCAGGAGATAGCAAAAAGCCGCTGCCTGACCAGGGCTCAGAAAATCTGCAGAGACTCTTCCCATCCCCACCAAGGACTGTTTTCACTGCTGGACTCTAGAAAGAGGTTCCGCAGCCTCCGTAGCAGAACCTCCAGGTTCTGTAACAGCTTAATAATAATTATCCCCTCAATTCCCCCCAAAAATGGATTAACTCGCTGGAATATAAAGACAATATAACATACATCCATAAACGTGGATGCATATGCAAAAGTGCAATATATGTATCTGTACAGTAATCTATTTATTTATATCTGCACCTTATTGCTCTTTTATCCTGCACTACAACGAGCTAATGCGACGAAATGTCGTTCTTATCTGTACTGTAAAGTTCAAATTTGAATGACAATAAAAAGGAAGTCTAAGTCTAAGTCTAAGTCTTGTTGTTGTTTTACTTTTGTGGCTGTGATAGAAGTGGCTTGTTGCATCACCTGTTTCTCACCTTTTTTATAAGGGGCGCCGGAAGCTGGCAGACCCGTCAGCGATCCCGTTCTGTCTCCCTGTAATGTTTAATAATAATAATAATACCTGGGATTTATATAGCGCTTTTCTAAGTACCCAAAGTCGCTTTACATGTTAAAAACCCATCATTCATTCACACATGGTGGTGGTAAGCTACTTTCGTAGCCACAGCTGCCCTGGGGTAGACTGACGGAAGCGTGGCTGCCAATTTGCGCCTACGGCCCCTCCGACCACCACCTATCATTCATTCAACATTCATTCACCGGTGTGAGCGGCACCGGGGGCAAGGGCGAAGTGTCCTGCCCAAGGACACAACGGCATGGTAAGCGAACCTGCAACCCTCTGGTTTCTGACACGGGCACTCTACCCACTACGCCATGCCGCCCTGTCTGCTCTTGAATGGGATTGTGCTGAAAATCTTAATTTCCCCACAGGGATTATTAAAGTATTTCTGATTCTGATGTAAACGTTCCCAAACCCAAAAGGATGCACATAGAGGCTTTCGTGACTCAAGCTCCGCTGTATTGGAATGCCCTCCCGGTAACAGTTAGAGATGCTACCTCAGTAGAAGCATTGAAGTCCCATCTTAAAACTCATTTGTATACTCTAGCCTTTAAATAGACCCCCCTTTTAGACCAGTTGATCTGCCGTTTCTTTTCTTCTCTCCTCTGCTCCCCTCTCCCTTGGGGAGGGGGAGTTGCACAGGTCCGGTGGCCATGGATGAAGTGCTGGCTGTCCAGAGTCGGGACCCCGGGTGGACCGCTCGCCTGTGCATCGGTTGGGGACATTTCTGCGCTGCTGACCCGTCTCCGCTTGGGACGGTTTCCTGCTGGCCCCACTATGGACTGGACTCTCGCTGATGTGTTGGATCCACTGTGGATTGGACTTTCACAATATTATGTCAGACCCACTCGACATCCATTGCATCTGGTCTCCCCTAGAGAGGGGGGGGGGGGTTACCCACATATGCGGTCCTCTCCAAGGTTTCTCATAGTCATTCACATCGACGTCCCACTGGGGTGAGTTTTTCCTTGCCCGTATGTGTACCGAGGATGTCGTTGTGGCTTGTGCAGCCCTTTGAGACACTTGTGATTTAGGGCTATATAAAAAAAAACATTGATTGATTGATTGATTGATATTCTCCCTTATGGCATCTGATCTGTGACGTCTGAATTGGACCGAGACTCTCTGCTGTGCACATCAGACCCCATATTAACACTCCGCCCTCTCCCAGCGGCTTGGGCCCCGCTGAATGATGGGTAATCGAGAGTCGGGGGAGAAGATCAGAGGCAAGCTCTCCATAAAGTCCCAATAGTGGACTCAATGTCCATCAAACCATAGAACATGCATGAGAGGTGACAGCTCGGAGACGTGTGGACACATTGAAGCAACCCCCTACCCTTCCTCCAAGGAGTGCTAAACACTTCACAGTGAATGTGATGGTGGCTTGCATATACCCTTCAGCGGGTCTCAGCTTTGTTTCTATTTCATGGTCTATGCCTCGATGTAATGATGAGGACTGCTGCTTTTAAAGCCTTACGGGATACAACGGGATCACTTTGAAGCATTGCAAACCAAAAAAGTACCAACAAAAAAAAAAAATTCTGGGTTTCTTGACCGAAGTCAAACACAGTGGCCTAGTGGTTAGAGTGTCCGCCCTGAGATCGGTAGGTCGTGAGTTCAAAACCCGGCCACAGACTATAAAAATGGGACTCGTTACCTCCCTGCTTGGCGCTCAGCATCAAGGGTTAGAATTGGGGGTTAAATCACCAAAAACCTCCCAAGGGGTGAACAAGGGGATGGGTAAAACGTAGAGGACACATTTCACCACACCTAGTGTGTGTGTGACTATCATTGGTACTTTAACATTGGATAAACACATATTACAAAGTCTATGCATTGAGTGAATAGTGAATTCACTCTCTTTTATCTCAATTCTTTGTGTGAATGCATCACGATAGAAGTCCCGCCCGCCCTCAACAACAAACGTGCTTTGCCCTCGCCCCGTTCGGGGGGAAAAGGCCGATCCTGGTCATGGATAGCAAAGCTGAGGCACAGGCAACAGAGCAGGAGACAAATAGATCAACAGACTGTCTCCTTCAGTCGCATCCCTGAGGATGACAGAGCAGTGTGGCACGTGCGTATGAAGAGCCAGAGAGTGCCAAGGAGAGAGGCGGAGGAATAGAACGAGACAGGCAGAGGAGATGGGAAGACTCCATTTGAAGAGCTTTTCATTCCTCCTCCTCTCACAGCTCCTCCTTGTGTGTCATCAACATTGAAGGACAACAGCCTTTAACAACTTCTCCTGGGTTCTTGTCATAGAGACCTCAAGATGCGAAGAATAACTCCCATTGACAAGATACTTTACCATATGTTGGGTTATGAAACACATTAGGACATAAGTGTTGAGAATAGGGTTGTACGGTATACTGGTATTAATATAGTACAGCGATACTAATGAATCATTTTCGGTACTATACCGCCTCTGAAAATTACTTCAGATACTTCTAAATCACTAATCCTCGCCTCCATGGCGACTAATAAAGTAAGTTTCTTACAAATATCATCCCTGCAGGACGAGGAATAGCTAAACGTGCTTCACTACACACCGTAGCTCACCGGCCTGACAATGTAAACAAACGCTATTGGTGGATCTACACCTAACATCCACTCCACTGTAATGATACCAAGTACAGTAGCATATCTAGTCGACACTACTGTGATGACGTCGATATGTTTTGGCATCACATCATCTTCTTTCGTTTTTAAAAACATTTATATTACGTTTATTAACTCAAGAAATATGTCCCTGGACACATGAGGACTTTGAATATGACCAATGTATGATCCTGTAACGACTTGGTATCGGATTAATACCCAAATTCGTGGTATCATCCAAAACTAATGTAAAGTATCAAACAAGAGAAGAATAAGTGATTATTACATTTTAACAGAAGTGTAGGTAGAACATGTTAAAAGAGAAAGTAAGCAGATATTAACAGTAAATGAACAAGTAGATTAATAATTAATTTTCTACCACTTGTCCTTAATAATTTTAACACAATTATTGAATGGAAAATGAAACAATTTATTATTGCATATGTCAGCAGACTAAATTAGGAGCCTTTGTTTGCTTACTTACTCCTAAAAGACAAGTTGTCTTGTATGTTCACTATTTTATTTTAGGACAAACTTGCATTAAGAAACCTATGTTTAATGTACCGTAAGATTTTTTGTTAAAATAAAGCCAATAATGCAATTTTTTGTGGTCCTCTTTATTTAGAAAAGTCCTGAAAATTACAGAAAAGTATAAAAATAATGTTGGTACCGGTACCAAAATATTGGTATTGGGACAACACTAATTGAGAATGTATGATTGAGTGTATAATGCCGTTCTACTGTGCTTCAGGGTGTTCTGTGTACTGTGCTTCAGAGTGCCCTATTCTGGCCCCTCACTCATGCAGCACTCATCAATGTAGGGTCCTGATCTACGAAAGGTTTGCATTGTGCTAAAAGACATGCAGACTTGATAGCGCACGCAAAAGTGATCCGCTGCGCTCGTGCGCAGAGGATTGCGTCTCTTAAAGGCCTACTGAAAGCCACTACTACCGACCACGCAGTCTGATAGTTTATATATCAATGATGAAATCTTAACATTGCAACACATGCCAATACGGCCGAGTAAGATTAGTAAAGTGCAATTGTAAATTTCCCGCGAAATATCCTGCTGAAAACGACTCGGTATGATGACGTTTGTGCGTGACGTCACAGATTGTAGAGGACATTTTGGGACAGCATTGTGGCCAGCTATTAAGTCGTCTGTTTTCATCGCAAAATTCCACAGTATTCTGGACATCTGTGTTGGTGAATCTTTTGCAATTTGTTTAATGAACAATGAAGACAGCAAAGAAGAAAGCTGTAGGTGGGAAGCGGTGTATTAGCGGCCGGCTGCAGCGACACAAACACGTAGCCGGTGTTTCATTGTTTACATTCACGAAATATGACAGTCAAGCTTTACCATTGGCTTGTGGAGAGCTGGGACAAAAGAGACTCTTACCAGGAGGACTTTGAGTTGGATATGCGCTACCGTGAGTACGCAGCTGCGGCTTCCAAACATTTGATCGCTTGCCCGTACGTGCGTGCCGCTATGTGCATGTCACGTACGTAACTTTGGGGAAATATATGTGCTGTATGAACTTTGCGGAGGTGAACGGTACTTTGGGCTGTGGGATTGAGTGTGTTGTGCGGGTGTTTGATTTGTATTGGCGGGTTATATGGACAGGAGGGGGGAGGCGTTTGTTATGCGGGATTCATTTGGGGCATATTAAATATAAGCCTGGTTGCGTTGTGGCTAATAGAGTATATATATGTCTTGTGTTTATTTACTGTTTTAGTCATTCCCAGCTGAATATCAGGTCCCAAGATAGAGAAAATGCACTTATGGCACTAAGCTACTGAGGCGTTTAAGGCCACACAAAAAGTTGGACAACTTCAACACCACACTGTGTGGTGTACGTACAGTGGCATGTACAGTGTACATGCCAGGTAGTTACATTGTGACTATCCAATCAGTTGTGTTCTTAGTCTACTGTCGTTTATTAAAGTCCCAGTAGAGTGGAAAAACAAGTTGACTTTATATGCTTAATTGTGTTTCATTGTATCCATTTAACCATATCCGATTGTATCTACAATACCATCGAAACATCAAAATGCCACAAAGTCAGTCAGCCATTTTGACTATTCTGCTCCGAATACCTCCGGCTATTTCTGGAGATTGACATTACTGGAATAATGGTTCTTCACTCTGACCATGTTATTAGATCAGTCATACTGGAAATACGCAAACATTAGAAAGACATGTAGAAAGAAATCAATCAATCAATCAATCAATGTTTATTTATATAGCCCTAAATCACAAGTGTCTCAAAGGGCTGTACAAGCCACAAATGTGCTGTCTATCATTCCCAATTTCTATATAAGACATGAACATATATGCTTTTTCTTTTTTTATGCATTCTAAGTCGTAAATAAATAAATCAATTAAAAGTTTACTAACATAACAATGTAGTCAATGGAGGCTCTCTATTTTGCCCACAAAACCCTCTAAATAACCATCCAAAATCCACCGACAATACTCTATTTACATCCGTGAGTCTACGTTACGGCAGTTGTGGTTATAAAAGTAGCTTACCCCCATCACAGTGTGAATGTATAATGGGTTCTCAGTGTAACCTATTATAAATGAGTGTCTCCATGGTGACACACAAGTACATGCAAAATATTAATTTAAATAGGGCAGTCTAACACTTTTGCACCTATTATTAATTGCACACAATTTTTTTAGTAGATCACCTAGAACAGTGGTCCCCAACCACAGGGCCGATTGGTACCGGGCCGCAAAAGAAATGTAAAAAAAAAAAAAAAAAAAAAAAAAAAAAAAATTTTTTTTTTTTTTTTACTAAATCAACATAAAAAACACAACATATACATTATATATCAAAATAGATCAATAAAGTCTGCAGGGATACAGTCCGTAAGCACACATGATTGTATTTCTTTATGAAGAAAAAAATAAAAAAATAAACCCCCCCCCACCCCCCCGGTCCGTGGGACACATTTTCAGGCGTTGACCGGTCCGCAGCTACAAAAAGGTTGGGGACCACTGACCTAGAACACGCCCACTAATAGTACAAGCAACTTTAAAGTTTGCACATGCTATTTGGCATTTTTTATTTGGGATCTGAGTAGTTTAGGCCCTCGGTGCATCAACACTGCGTTACTGTAGTTCTACTGAGTTTGGTGTTATTCGGGGAATTGTCATTACTCAAAGTGGGAGCTATCGTTCATAACTGGCGAGAGAAAATTATCTCATTCATTATACGAAATGTCGAAAGAAACTGTTGTGTGCCAAGGCCCGACTCCTCCATCTGTGCTGGGGCAAGGGGAGTATACAGAGCTTGAGCACGGCACACATCCTCGTCAAACAAGCTGTGCCCAAGCATTGTACTAATTGCCTTGTGTGAGCGTACCCTTATTTTCCTCTCAATTTTTCTTGGACAAGTCTTAAGCCTCCAAATTTTGGTGAGAGTTTTTGGGAGGCTCTTTTATGTGTCATTTATTAATATAAATATTACTTAATTCTTTGCATTACATACGTCAAGATCCATCTTAAAACTAATTTGTATTCGCTAGCCTTCAAAAATAAATCACCCCCTTTTAGACCAGTTGATCTGCCGTCTCTTTTCTGCTCTGCCCCCCTCTCCTGCGTGGAGAGGTTATTAGGTGACCACAAATGAGGCGCTAGCTGTTCAAAGTCGGGACCCGGGGTGGACCACTCATCTATGCATCAGTTGGGGACGTCTTTGCGCTGCTGACTTGTCCCCACTCAAGATGATCCCCTTCTGGTCCCACTATGGACTGGACTCTCACACTATTAACTAAATCCACTCGAGGGGACCCCACATCTGCGGCCCACTCCAAGGTCTCTCATTGTATCCCATTGGGTTGAGTTTTTTTTTTTTCCCTAATGTGGGATCTGAGCCGAGGATGTCGTTGTGGCTTGTGCAGCCCTTTGAGACACTTGTGATTAAGGGCTATATAAATAAACTTTGATTGATTAATTGATTATGGCAAGAGTGAATGAGCTTAATCGAAAAAAAAATGGACCTTTCTCATGCCCAACTAGGGATTTACGGTATACCGGTATTAGTATGGTACCGCGATACTAATGAATCATATTCGGTACGATACCACCTCTGTAAAGTACCGGTCCCGCTACGCCCCGCCCCCCTGTCGTCGTCACGTCGTGTCATTCGTTGCTGGTTTTACGAGCAGAGGAGCATGTTCGGCAGCGCACAATCACGGAGTACATACAAGTAGACACAGTGTGTAGACAGAAAAGGGAGAATGGACGCATTTTGGCTTAAAAACTAACGATAAAGGTGAAGTTATAACACTGACACGCCCTCAGGAAGAGGTGCTTTAAGACATGACTTTACACAAGTCCGCCGTCTGCAGTGTTTTAGCTACTTCTAAATCACTAATCTTCGCCTCCATGGCGACAAATAAAGTAAGTTTCTTACAAGTATCATCCCTGCAGGACGAGGAATAGCTAAACATGCTTCACTACACACCGTAGCTCACCGGCGTCATAATGTAAACAAACGCCATTGGTGGATCTACACCTGACATCCACTGTAATGATACTAAGTACAATAGCGTATCTAGTCAATACTACTATGATTATGTGGATATTTTTGGGCATCATAACATAGTCTTTTGGTTTTTTAAAATTCATTTTATGTTTATAAACTCAGGAAATATGTCTCTGGACATATGAGGACTTTGTATGTATGATCATGTAACGACTTGGTATCGGATTGATACCCAAATTTGTGGTATCATCCAAAACTAATGTAAAGTATCAAACAACAGAAGAATAAATTATTATTACATTTTAACAGAAGTGTAGACAGAACATGTTAAAAGAGAAAGTAAGCAGATATTAACAGTAAATGAACAAGTAGAAGTAGATTATTATTTATTTATTTATCAATAATTCATTTTCTACCACTTGTCCTTAATAATGTTGACAAAACAATAGAATGGAAAATGACACAATATGTTACTGCATATGTCAGCAGACTAAATTAGGAGCCTTTGTTTGCTTACTTACTACTAAAAGACAAGTTGTCTTGTATGTTCACTATTTTATTTAAGGACAAACTTGAAATAAGAAACATATGTTTAATGTACCGTAATATATTTTGCTAAAATAAAGCCAATAATGCCATTTTTTGTGGTCCCCTTTATTTAGAAAAGTACCGAAAAGTATCGAAATCAATTTTGGTATCGGGACAACACTAGGCCCAACACCAGTAACCTCAGACCTCACAAATACTCAAAGTTTTTTCACCAAATGCCACCCCAGAAAACACTTGGCTTTCCAAGCACCACCATAATGACCAACATTAAAATACAGTAGTGTAGTAGGCCAAAGTATTTATTAAAAACAAGGCATACGTTTTGTTTAACAAGTATAATTCCTATGTTTGGCCACTGTAACGTTATACACAGTTTGCAGTAACATTGTGTTTGATTATGAGAAAATAAAACACTTAAATAATGAATCAAATATTTGACGTAACGCTTGATGGTACCACTGCTTTACTGGATGCATGAAAACCACCACTTTTGATAATTCTATGGGAGGCTCAACTGCAGTTTCTAATATCATGTGTGCCAACATTTTTGTCCTGACGGTTAAAGTGCATTTCAAAAGGATTACCTGCAACTGTTTTTCTTTTTTAAATCCCTTTGAAACTTAAGCATGCATTATGAGTCATTAGCGGACGACGAAACACGATCAATCTGAATTGCATATCCATCTGGCAGAATAAAGCCTCGTTGTCCAACGTTCTATTCAGTGGGGACATTTTGTTTAGCCAGGTTGATGCGCCTGCATCTATAAATATAAACTTGGCTATTAAAATGCGGAGAGGTGGAAACCCACTATCTGAGACAACAGGACAAGCTGCAGGCACCATTGAATAAATAATTATTGTATAGCTACTGGCAATGTTTTAATTGGAAAGGTGACAGAGAACATTTTCTTTAGGAAAGCTATTATAATAGCAATGTGATTGTTTTTATGCATGGCTATTTCTACGTCTTAGATACACATCCATTGTCTGCAGTCTGTACATCTGGGGCCGTACTTATCAAGCTTCTTAGAGTGCCATTTTACACTTAAGTCCTGAGAATTTGCGAAATGTAGTCCTACTCTCAAACTTAAGAATAAAAGCTTTTTATCAACGTTCTTAAGTCTAAGAATCACTCCTACTCTCCACGATATTTAAGAGACCTTCAGAGGTGTCTTAAGTGGTTAGGAGTTGCCAGCAGGGGATGGCACTGAGGCGAGAGGGACGTGCGCGAACGTTCAGGGAACGGAACAATGTTTTGTTTTTTGATGACGAGCAGCTGATCAAACGGTATCGTTTAGACAGAGCGGATATTATTTTTGTCACAGATTTAATACTTTTCGATTCCTTGTTGATTTCTGCATGTGTCTGCAGTGGGCTAGTATATATAGAGCCACCCACACCAGTTTCAAATTAGTTGCCTAATTAATGAATTGGAAAGAAAATGTTATGACAGTAGCGTATGTGTGTGGCCGTGAGGTGAGTGACGTCAGTGAGTGTGTGGGCGATAGAAGAGAGGGAGCGGTAGCGTGAGTGCCGGCGGGGACTAGTTTGTTTTGTATTATTTTGTAGTTTATTGTCAAAATATACACTCCCATTGTCCACTTAAATATTTCCAAGATATTTCTTTATTCTTAGACAACGGATTCCCTTCCGTGATTGGTCATTTCTATGGACACAGAAATGACGTCACCTAAAATTCCGTTTACGGCACATAGTAATGTCGTAATTCAGCTCTGAGTGTGACACTTAAGATTCAGTCCTACACTTCGCTGAAAGTGTGAGTAAGACGCTTGATAACTAACTTTTAAGTGCAGCTTTTAGCGAATAATTTATTTACTCTTAAGTCAACTCTTAGCAGACTTCTTAGGAGTAATTCTAAGAAGCTTGAGAAGTACGGCCCCAGGTGTGCATGAGCTTAATAATAACTTACATATTTTCAGCCGAGTCATTTAAAGGCCTACTGAAAGCCACTACTACCGACCACGCAGTCTGATAGTTTATATATCAATGATGAAATCTTAACATTGCAACACATGCCAATAATTAGCTTATAAAGTGCAATTTTAAATTTCCCGTGAAACTTCCGGTTGAAAACGTCTATGTATGATGACGTTTGCGCGTGACGTCGATGGTTGAAGCGGAAGTATTGGGACACATTGTATCTCAATGCAAACAGCTCTGTTTTCCTCGCAAAATTCCACATTATTTTGGACATCTGTGTTGGTGAATCTTTTGCAATCTGTTTAATGAACAATGGAGACTGCAAAGAAGAAAGCTGTAGGTGGGATCAGTGTATTAGCGGCTGGCTGCAGCAACACAACCAGGAGGACTTTGACTTGGATAGCAGACACGCTATCCGACGCTAGCCGCCGACCGCATCGATGATCGGGTGAAGTCCTTCGTCGCGCCGTCGATCGCTGGAACGCAGGTGAGCACGGGTGTTGATGAGCAGTTGAGGGCTGGCTGGCGTAGGTGGAGAGCTAATGTTTTTATCATAGCTCTGACGAGGGCCCGTAGCTAAGTTAGCTTCAATGGCGTCGTTAGCAACAGCATGGCTAGGCTTCGACAGGCGGCACAGCATTAACCGTGTGGTTACAGGTCCAGTGTTTGGTTCGGTGTCTCCTGATAGTAGTATTGTTGATTTTCTGTCTATCCTTCCAGTCAGGGGCTTATTTCTTTTGTTTCTATCTGCATTTGAGCACGATACTATCACGTTAGCTCCGTAGCTAAAGTGCTTCACCGATGTATTGTTGTGGAGATAAAAGTCACTGTGAATGTCCATTTCGCGTTCTCGACTCTCATTTTCAAGAGGATATAGTATCCGAATTGGTTTAAAATACAAATCCGTGACCCACAATAGAAAAATGAGAAAGTGTGGAATCCAATGAGCCCTTTTACCTAAGTTACGGTCAGAGCGAAAAAAGATACGTCCTGCACTGCACTCTAGTCCTTCGCTCTCACGTTCCTCATCCACAAATCTTTCATCCTCGCTCAAATTAATGGGGTAATCGTCGCTTTCTCGGTCCGAATCGCTCTCGCTGCTGGTGTAAACAATGGGGAAATGTGAGGAGCCCTTCAACCTGTGACGTCACGCTACTTCCGGTACAGGCAAGGCTTTTTTATCAGCGACCAAAAGTTGCAAACTTTATCGTCAATGTTCTCTACTAAATCCTTTCAGCAAAAATATGGCAATATCGTGAAATGATCAAGTATGACACATAGAATGGATCTTCTATCCCCGTTTAAATAAAAAAAAATCATTTCAGTAGGCCTTTATATGTACACGATGCCTGAATCATTTCACAACATACAGTAAACGATGACTGCATCCTGATACATTGCAGACCCTACCTCTGATCACCTGTTATCCACAGTGCAATTTGGAAAATGACTGAAATGTTCAGGAAAAATACGCACATTTTGATAGTGTTTTGTGGTATTACCAATGAAGGCTACCATCATAAGAAAGAGGAAAAAAGGTGGTGATGCCCATGGAACTGCAAATCAACACACAGGTGGAACATGCAGCTCTGTGGCAATTATCAACTAACCAGGCCTGTGGAAATACACACGAATGACTCTTAATAAGCACATTAAAAGTGCCCCGAACATTAGTCCAAAACATAAATGAATGAATGAAATATGTTTATTTCGGTCATATAATCAACCATCAACCATTTTGTGTGATCAGTTTAACAGTACAGATTATACATATTTAACAATCATACACATTTACACACAAAAATAAAATAAAAAAATGACCGGAAAAGTTTATATTTGCCTATCCTATACCTTCACTGAAAATAAGATTACCTGGAACATCAACGTTCAAAAAATCCATCCATCCATCCATTCTTTACCGCTTATCCCCTTCGGGGGAAGGCGGGGTACACCCTGGACAAGTCACCACCTCATCGCAGGGCCAACACAGATAGACAGACAACATTCACACTCACATTCACACACTAGGGACCATTTAGTGTTGCCATCAACCTATCCCCAGGTGCATGTCTTTGGAAGTGGGAGGAAGCCGGAGAACCCGGAGGGATCAATGGGATGAAAGTAATTCTTACTATATTTCATAATTTTCAATTATTTCCCCTTTTAAGGTTTTCTTGAACCTTAACGAAGAACTACATGTCTTCAACTCCTCACTGAGCTTGTTCCACCATTTAACTCCTAAAACTGAAATACATTTGTATTTTATATTCGTTCTTAATTCACATATTTCAAAAATCAATACCCCTGTAAATTATAGTTTTCTCCTCTTAATTTAAATAACCTAAGAATACAAGCTGGAAGGCTGTTGTTCTTTACTGGAAACATGATTTCCATTGCTTTTAAAAACACAATATCTGAACATTTTAACACATTAGAACTCATAAATAATGGATTGGTATGTTCATAGTAGCACGCTTTGTGTATTATTCTAATGACTCTCTTTTGAAGTTTTTACAAACCCCGTTTCCATATGAGTTGGGAAATTGTGTTAGATGTAAATATAAACGGAATACAATGATTTGCAAATCAACTCATATGGAAATGGGGTTTGTAATTATTGGGTCTACATGGGTAACCAAGGTGAAGCTCACTGAATGTTGTCATTGTAGAAAACCCGCTGACTCAATCAAGAGAGGCTGGCACACCAACTGTTCCTCGGTGCTGGATGTATTACACCAGTGGTGTCAAACTCATTTTTAGATCGGGGGCCACATGGAGAAAAATCTACTCCCAAATCACGGCACGGTAACTAAAAAATAAAGACAACTTCAGATTGTTTTCTTTGTTTGAAAATAGAACAAGCACAAATGTACAAATCATAATGTTGTTAGGTTGTTTTTTTTACACTTACACTACCGTTCAAAAGTTTGGGGTCACATTGAAATGTCCTTATTTTTGAAGGAAAAGCACTGTACTTTTCAATGAAGATAACTTTAAACTAGTCTTAACTTTAAAGAAATACACTCTATACATTGCTAATGTGGTAAATGACTATTCTAGCTGCAAATGTCTGGTTTTTGGTGCAATATCTACATAGGTGTTTAGAGGCCCATTTCCAGCAACTATCACTCCGGTGTTCTAATGGTACAATGTGTTTGCTCATTGGCTCAGAAGGCTATTTGGTGATTAGAAAACCGTTGTGCAATCATGTTCACACATCTGAAAACAGTTTAGCTCGTTACAGAAGCTACAAAACTGACCTTCCTTTGAGCAGATTGAGTTTCTGGATCATCACATTTGTGGGGTCAATTACACGCTCAAAATGGCCAGAAAAAGAGAACTTTCATCTGAAACTTGACAGTCAATTCTTGTTCTTAGAAATGAAGGCTATTCCACAAAATTGTTTGGGTGACCCCAAACTTTTGAACGGTAGTGTATATGTTGCGGTTAAGCATTTATTTGGTACGTTTATACTGGTACGTTAACATTGTTTCCATTCAAACTACGACCAAACACCTTCTTCCTTGAAGCCAGGATCATGAAAATGATGGTTTAATAAATACAATGAAACACCATCCATCCATCCATTTTCTACCACTTGTCCGTTTCAGGTGCTGGAGCCTATCCCAGCTGCGATCGCGTGAAAAGCGGGGTACACCCTGGACAAGTCACCACCACATCGCGGACAATGAAGCACAACTCTAAGCATATAAGTCAACTCGTTTTTCCACTCTACTAGTACATTAAGGGACTGACTAAAACTAAGGTAATTGATTCATTTTGGTGTCTGCCAGCATTTTTTTTTGGTGGCAGTTTGTTTTTGTTATCAAGATATCAACAAAACACATCTTGCAATATATATCTTTTCCAAGTGAATCATTCCAGACACACTACAACAAGACTGGCGCCCTTGGTGCTAAATATAGGTTTGGTTGTCTAGGTTGCACTTCAGCAGTATACCGCCCCAACAAGGTGGTGTGCACTGCCTATTCCAAACATACCAAAACAGCACAGGTTGGACCGTAGAGCATATGATGTCATAAATGTGAAGGGAAAGGAGCGTCTTCTTTGGCAGAGCTGGTTGCAAAAGCAAAATTCTCCTTTAAAATAAGCAGTCTGCACCACTTTTGCACTTGTTATCAATTGCACACGCAGTCTTAGTAGGTCACACACAACACGCCCACTAATAATACACACAATGTTATAGTTTAGTGCCTGGTATTTGGATTTGAGTAAACTAGACCCTTTTGTAGACTACAGGTTTATTTTTTTTCCATATAAAAAGAATAACTGTTTTTTTTATTTTAAACAGGTTTACTAATGATGTCTGTTACAAATCTAAACCTTGTTTTCAGCTCAAACGGTTGAGAGAGAGAGAAAAAAAAGCTTTGTTTTGACACCAAGAAAGGCACATGCCCTGGAGTTGAACTGCACTCAAAAGAAGGGCTTGTACAAATAAACTTCCTTTATGTCGGGGGCTCTTTAATAATGCATACTGAAATCCAACATTGCTGTGATAGAAACATTTTCTTTTTTGTTTTTTAGTTGTGTAGTGAATAATGACTACACCGATAGCAGAATATGCAGTATATGAAGTCTGCATATGTCGAATGGATGACAAATCTTTACCATGTTTTTCTGGGAATAGGGCACATTGCCGATGAGAGGGTCTATTCACGTCTCTTTTCATACAAAAGGTGCACCGGGTTGTAAGGCTCATTTAAAGATGTATTTTCTACATTTAAAAAACACTTCATTGTGGTCTATGTCAGTGGTCCCTAGGGATGATACTCGAAACCGGTTTTCTCGGTTGTTCGATAAGAAAAGAACCGAGTCCTCGGACTCGAATCCCTTTTTGAGAACCGGTACCCGTTATCGAGACCACTATTGTAAAGAAAAAGAGTTGGTTCTTTATTCGAATCCCTGGGAACGAATCCCGTCCCGACCAGAAATGCTCCGTGGGACATCACAAGAAATGACGTTACGTAGCTCAGTCATTAGGCGCAGATAGCAAAAGCAGGAAAAAATGGACGGGAAAAAGTGCTCCAAGGTGTAATAAAGTTCAAAACAAAAGGTATAATCCAATGAATAACTTTACTGAGAGATTTGAGCAGGGTAAAAACACATGACAAACACTTTTACGACCAACCGGAAACATAGCAACCAGGCTAGCAACGCACCTCCTTTACGGCAGCTGTCGCAACGTTCTTAAAGCAACCGCAGCCCATACATATATATACAACACATCTCCCTTTTTTAACTTTTGTTTTTCTTTCCTTGTAAATAAAACAAAATCACACTGTATATGTGTTGTCTGTCTAATTATAAATAATGCAGACGAGGCGTGTTGGCTAAGTTCTTGACGTTTACTTTCACAGCGTGCTCATAATAACCTCATTCTTAGCTCCCGGGTGGCGACATGCAACAACACTTTTCGGGGCTACCGCGCATGCTCGTCACTCCCGTTGCATGCTGGGTAGTGTAGTTGTTATATTCCCTAGCTCATAACATCTTTTCCCATATAGCGAAATAATGTTAACTCAAAGTTTATTTCTTTTTTTAGCTTTAACTTTTCATTTTTTTAGCATTGTATCCACATTTGCAAAGAACTTTTATCTTCATAGAATTTTTTTTCAATAAAGAAATAAAGTGCAAAAATGTCAAAGCATCATAACAAACAGTTATGTCAAATAGCAGCAGAATTGCACTTTTTGGAGAGCTGTATTATTTTCAGTTTTGTGCCCAAGGGACTGATTTTATTTAACACTATATTATTATTTATACACCTATAGTGATCACAGAGACAGGTTGTTTTTGTGTTACTGTATATATTTGTTTTTCTGAAAAAATCCCACTTAATATACTTTGGGTAACAACAGTCAATATTTATTTATTTTATTTTATTTTTTTAGGGGGGGGTTACAGTCAATATTTATTTATATATTAGATTAAATTGTTTTCTTATATAATAAAAGTGAGCTTTTGTTAAACCAAATATTGTGTGTTTTTTTCCATATACAACCACCTATCTGGACTCGATAAGAGAATCGATAAGGAATCGGTTCGATAAGAGGATTCGATAATAGGCTCGAACTCTATAATTTCTTATCAAACATCATCCCTAGTGGTCCCAAAACTTTTTGTAGCTGCGGACCGGTCAACGCTTGAAAATTTGTCCCACGGACTGTATCCCTGCAGACTGTATTAATCTATATTGATATATAATGTATATATTGTGTTTTTATGTTGATTTAATAAAAACATTTTTTTTTTTATTTTTTTTTTTAATTTCTTTTTTTTTTCATTTTTTCTTTTTAAAATTTTTTTTTTTTTTTTTTTGTCCTGTCCAGCTTCTCAGGCAAATCATATAGTTGATGTAGATGCCCATATCGGCCGTTCAGATTTACTTTACAAAAGAGAAGTGTAGGATACTTCTCTTGTTGCCTTATTTGTATTTTGACTTTATTAAATGTATTTATATTATCATTTGGTGCAGCCGGGCCGGAGCAGGAGGGGATAGAAAGAGAAAAAAAGGAAGACAGAGGGGGGAATTGTGGGGACAAGAAGGGGATTAGACAGAGAGACAAAAACAACAACAGCAAACACAACAACAACAACAACTACAATAGAGCAACATCAGCAAATATGACATGTACAAATATGATGGTAAAAGTAATAGCAAATAAGCAGTTAGCGAAAATAAAAAATAATACAGAAATGACAATGAGCATTATTACGCTAAAAATGAAATTTTTAATTTCTTGTGCGGCCCGGTACCAATCGGTCCGGTGGTTGGGGACCACTGGTCTATATAACATGAAATGGTGTTTTTTTTTGGTAAAAATGTGGCATGGATTTTGTTTTATAGGCCATCTTCAAGGTCTTATTTAAGTTAAAGTCAAAGTACCACCGATAGTCACACACACACACACACACACTAGGTGTGGTGAAATTACCCTCTGCATTTGACCCATCCCCTTGTTCCAACCCCTGGGAGGTGAGGGGAGCAGTGAGCAGCGGCGGTGGCCGCGCTCAGGAATCATTTTGGTGATTTAACCCCCAATTCCAACCCTTGACGCTGAGTGCCCCATTTTAATAGTCTTTGGTATGGCTCGGCCGGAGTTTGAATTCATGACCTACCAATCTCGGGGCGGACACTCTAGCCACAAGGCCCCTAACACCGTTTTCCCCCAGTCATCTTGGTTGTACCGGTAGTTTATAAGCGTTTCCATAGCGAGTCCACTGACAGATATAAGTCAGAACTGTACACTACATTAACCTCTTAAGGCCCAAGCTGTTTGTTTACATTCTTTTTTTTATTTATCTTTGCTATTTGGGCTTATTGGACCCTAGTTAGAATAAAAACTAAAAATCATCTTTTGATATGATGTACTTAGTCCATAAGTACACAAACGTGTACTTCATGTGTAGTGACATGCTAATTTTTATTTTTACACTTTTTTTTCCAAATTCCATTGTATGTTATACTCTTCTGACACCACCAGATAGCAGTATAAGTGTCCATATGTCAGCATAAGACCCCAATTCAGTAGTGTACACCAGTTTGGAAATAAGAACTAAAAGGTGCTGTCCACGCATGTGGCCACTAAGGCCTTTAGAGGTCAAATTAGAAATGGCAACAGCAGGGGATGAATTCCCCACAACAAGAGGATGGAGAAAAGGATGGATCTTATTATTAATTACAATGGCGGATAAGCGCACATTTTCGGGACTTACGCAGATCCTTAATAGACAACAGCAGGTACCAGAGGGTAAGACAAGTTGGTATTGCCTAATATTGCGAAGCAAAATGCCAGATAATATGTCTACTAATAGGTGCCATTTTGGGGACCTCACACACACACACCATAGTAATACCCGTATGTTGAAGCACAGTACGTCTGACTATGGTAGCTGTAATGAGCCGACAAGTCCATCAAGCGGTGTGACTACGTAGCTTACCAAAGTCCTACTAAAACATTCTGACAGATTTTTGAGCGCCGTGTGTAATGTTCTATAATCTCAATGGAACATCAGCGTTTTGGGCTTGCTTGCTAACCTGTACTTGCTAGTCATTTATTTAACAGGGGGCGTCAACCTGCGGCCACACGCATCGCTTATGTGTGAATGCCATCTACTGGTCACATTTACCATTACACCATGTAACAAAAAAAATTGCTTCGAGGTCGGTAAGCACAACCAGAATTAATACGTACATTAGGCGCACCGGGCTATAAATCGCACTGTCGATTTTTGAGAAAATGAAAGGATTTTAAGTGCGCCTTATGGACCGTAAGTTAAAAGTTAAAGTTAACCTCTAAAGGCCTTAGTGGCCACATGCGTGGACAGCACCTTTTAGCTCTTATTTCCAAAATGGTGTACACTACTGAATTGGGGTCTTATGCTGATATGTGGACACTTATACTGCTATTTGGTGGTGTCAGAAGAGTATAACATTCAATGGAATTTTGAAAAAAAAGTGTAAAAACAAAAAAATGCATGGCACTACACATGAAGTACACGTTTGTGTACTTATGGACTAAGTACATCATATAAAAAGATGATTTTTAGTTTTTTTTCTAATTAGGGTCCAATAAGCCAATAAAAAAAGCCTGTAAACAAACAGCTTGGGCCTTAAGAGGTTAAAGTACCACTGATAGTCACACACACACTAGGTGTGGTGAAATTACCCTCTGCATTTGACCCATCCCCTTGTTCCACCCCCTGGGAGGTGAGGGGAGCAGTGGGCAGCAGCGGTGCTGTAGTGGATTGTCCGAAGCTTAAACTACAACAAAAGTGAGTTTAGTGCAAAAGGTTTATTTACCAATAATCAAAAGTACAAAGTTGGATTGAGCTGCCCATGCAGATAAACAAACGTCCTCCGGAGGACACAAGAATCAAGCAATCTCTCCTCAGCCCTTGTCACTTGGCCATTTTATCTGTTTTCTTCATGCGTCAAGGTCCTGATGTTTTCGACCTGGTTGTTTTGCAACATCCTTGAATCCCTTAGTCATGCTTAGACAATCAAAACATTTTGTAGGATGGTCGGCCCGACTCCATATTGAACTTTGGCCTACATCTAGTCCTTCAATGGTTTAGAATAGAAAATAACTGAAACGAGCAGACATTCTTGACAGACACGAAATATAGCTCAAAGGTCAGAAATTCCACCACAGTGCCGCGCCCGGGAATCATTTTTGGTGATTTAACCCCCAATTCCAACCCTTGATGCTGAGTGCCAAGCAGGGAGGTAATGGGTCCCATTTTCATAGTCTTTGGTATGACTCTATAGTCTTTAGTATGACCCTGAAGCATCCACCTATCCATTTTCTTGTTCCTTCCGGGGTCGCAAACTCTGAAATACTTTTCCTTAGCATGTCTTAATTGATAACGGGATGCTAATCCGTCATGATCTTTGATGCAGCACCATGGTATCTCAGCTTGAGAGTTGACCTTTGACCTGGTCTCAGCAGGTCAGCCCACACCTGTCACTTTGCATCGTCCTTGCCGGGGGAACCACACTGTGTGTACGCTTCTACCTGCAAGGAGCTTTTTCGCCTCACCACGAGGGTCACCCGAGGTACGCGGCGTGACACACAGCACGCCCTCGCCAAAACGTGGCCGTGGAGCCTGAAGCGATGCGGCTGACGTCGTATGGATATCAAATGTAGCAGCTCTCCGTTGCCATTGCATCACTAAGCCGCATAATGCTCTTTGTGGCGTGATCTTCTATCAATAACCCCTCGCAGATATCTCAATCCAAACACAGCGTCTCATTCTCACTCCTGAGCCGCGGCAGCGATTTCCTTTACCCTTTCCTCTCAGCATTCAAATTGCTCTATTGATTATGATTTAAATGTCTGTTTCCATACGGTAGGCTATAACTCACGGCAAAGCGGAAAGAGGTGATGATAATGATCGCTCCGACCCCGGACATCTCTCTTAGCCCGATCTCCTGGATAATAGAACGCGTGTGAAGTAATGGCAGCGGGTGAGGAGGGGTCGAAGACGGGTGAGGAGCAGTGCAAAAGCATGTTATTGAGCTGCGGAGGGAGTTTATAAAGGGACTGATGGAAGGAATTGATAGGGAGGAGTACGTTGGGGGAAAATAGTGGTGATGTAAAGGGAGGCAAGTTTTGGAGCTTTTAGTGGGATTCATTCCCTTTTCTTTTGTCTTTCGGCCTCTCATCCTCCATCTCTTTAGGGGTGCTGGTTAACAAGGCCATCCATACATCCATCCATCTATTTTCTTCCGCTTATCCGAGGTCGGGTCGCGGGGGCAGCAGTCTAAGCAGAGAAGCCCAGACTTCCCTCTCCCCAGCCACTTCGTCCAGCTCCTCCCGGGGGATCCAGAGGCGTTCCCTGGCCAGTCAGGAGACATAGTCTTCCCTCTCACGATCCACTCTTCCCTCACTTGTGAACAAGACTCCGAGGTACTTGAACTCCTCCACATGGGGAAAGATCTCCTCCCCAACTCGGAGATGGCACTCCACCTTTTCAAGGGCGAGAACCATGGACTTGGACTTGGCTTTTAGTGGGATTCATTCCCTTTTATTTTGCTTTTCGGCCTCTCATCCTCCATCTCTTTAGGGATGCTGGTTAACAAGGCCATCCATCCATCCATCCATCCATTTTCTTCCGCTTATCCGAGGTCGGGTCGTCGGGGCAGCAGTCTAAGCAGAGAAGCCCAGACTTCCCTCTCCCCAGCCACTTCGTCCAGCTCCTCCCGGGGGATCCAGAGGCGTTCCCTGGCCAGTCAGGAGACATAGTCTTCCAAACGTGACCCGTGGCCTCCTGCCGGTCGGACGTGCCCGAAACACCTCCCGTGGCATCCTGACCAGATGCTCGAACCACCTCATCTGGCTCCTCTCGATGTGGAGGACCAGCGGCTTTACTTTGAGCTCCTACCGGATGAGAGAGCTTCTCACCCTATCTCTAAAGGAGAGCCCCGGAGGAAGCTCATTTCGGCCGCTTGTACCCTTCACCTTGTCCTTTCGGTCATAACCCAAAGCTCGTGACCATAGGTGAGGATGGGAATGTAGATCGACCGGTAAATTGAGAGCTTTGCCTTCCGGCACAGCTCCTTCTTCACCAAAACGGATCGATACAGCGTCCGCAATACTGAAGACGACGCACCGATCCGCCTGCCGATCTCACGATCCACTCTTCCCTCACTTGTGAACACGACTCCGAGGTACTTGAACTCCTCCACATGGGGCAAGATCTCCTCCCCAACTCGGAGATGGCACTCCACCCTTTCCCGGGCGAGAACCATGGATTCGGACTTGGCTTTAAGTGGGATTCATTCCCTTTTCTTTTGCCTTTCTGCCTCTCATCCTCCATCTCTTTAGGGGTGCTGTTTAACAAGGCCGTCAGTGTCCAAACGCTCCCTTGGTACTTCCCCCCCCCGTCTCCCTCTTGCACTCTCCTTCTATCTGCCCCCCCACCGCCCCTTCTCTGGGGAAATAAAGGCCCACACAGTCACAGCCTTGACAGCCTCCCTTAAGAATCCCTCACTACAAAAGACCACCAACCCCCACCGCCCCAGCCAGGCCCGGGACTGAATGGGAGCCTCTGGGTGTGGATGGGAAGCGGCGGAGGGCAGGAGCCACATAAAGGGTCTGTGTGTCAGGCTCATGACGAGCAAAATGAGAAATCCGGCATGGAGTCATACACGTAGAACTTCCATCTTTTAATTTTAGAGGCTGGTCAAGATGTCGACTTGCCGTCAAGTTGTGAACTGCGTAAAAGGTGACTACCACTCGGATCAGCTCCTGTTTACAGCTCCGTGCCCAATAGCACGGCTGGAGTCAGATCAGTCTAGTGTGAGAGCGAGGAGGAGAGAGGGAGAAGGGCATGCGAGCACAAGGAAGCCTCTTTGTGGCTTCCTGAACACTGAAGGCCATTTACATAACATCACAGGCTTGTTTCCGGTGGAAGACAAAGTGAAGATGTGGAAGGAGGGAGAAGTAGGCTCTTATGAACACCCAAAGGACTATAGCGCCATATGAATATACCAAAATTGTTATGATTGTACTTACCAGTCAATATTTTGGTACCGATACTGGTACCAAAATTATTTTTGATACTTTTCTAAGTAAAACTTGCATTATTGGCTTTATTTTAACAAAAAATCTTAGGGTACATTAAACATATGTTTCTTATTGCAAGTTTGTCCTTAAATAAAATAGTGAACAAACAAGACAACTTGTCTTTTATTAGTAAGTAAGCAAACAAAAGCTCCCGATTTAGTCTGCTGACATATGCAGTAACATATTGTGTCATTTATCATTCTATTATTTTATCAAAATTATTAAGGACAAGTGGTAGAAAATGAATTATTAATCTACTTGTTCATTTACTGTTAATATCTGCTTATTTTCTCTTTTAACATGTTCTATCTACACTTCTGTTAAAATGTAATAATCACTTATTCTTCTGTTGTTTGGTTGCTTTACATTACTACAAATTTGGGTATCAATCCGATACCAAGTCGTTACAGGATCATACATTGGTCATATTCTAAGTCCTCGTGTCCAGGGACATTATAAACATAATATACATTTTTTTTTAAATGATAGAAGATATTGTGATGCCAAAAAATATTGACGTAATCATAGTAGTATCGACTAGATACGCTCCTGTACTTGGTATCATTACAGTGGATGTCAGGTGTAGATCCACCAATGGCCTTTGTTTACATTTTGACGCTGGTGAGCTACGGTGTGTAGTAAAGCATGTTTAGCTATTCCTCGTCCTGCAGGGATGATACTTGTAAGAAACTTACTTTATTTGTCGCCATGGAGGTGATTTAGAAGTCGCTAAAAGAGTGCCGACTGGGGCAGGACTTTAGCCGCTAGCTAGCTAGCCATGTCTTAAAGCACCACTTCCTGAGGGTGTTTCAGTGTTATAACTTCACCTTTATCGTTAGTTTTTAAGCCAAAATGCGTCCGTTCTCCCTTTTCTGTCTACACCCTGTGTCTGCTTGTAAGTACTCCGTGATTGTGCGCTGCCAAACATGCTCCTTTGCTCGTAAAACCAGCAATGACACGACGTGACGACGACGGGGGCACGATGGGTTGGCTGGACCAGTACTTTTCAGAGGCGGTATAGTACCAAATATGATTCATTAGTATCGCGGTACTATACTAATACCGGTATACCGTACAACCCCAGTACAGTGTTTTACCAAAGTGAATAACCTACTCAGTGGCCTAGTGGTTAGAGTGTCCGCCCTGAGATCGGTAGGTTGTGAGTTCAGACCCCGGCCGAGTCATACCAAAGACTATAAAAATGGGACCTATTACCTCCCTGCTTGGCACTCAGCAAAAGGGTTTTCTGATATAAGTGATTTTGCCTTCTTACAATGACAATAACAAAATAACAGGTTTTAATGACGTATGTGGTATTATTGTATGTCTGGCTGTGGGTCCTGCCTTTAAAAGAAATGTTACCCCTTTCAGAGATTACATGTAGTTCCTGTAACTTTCTGTCTGTAAAATACATATTTTTATTAGCATTTATGAAATCTAGTGACAATATTTCATGAATAATATCCTTGGATTAACATCCTTAATAAATGGCAGTAAAATAAGCACACATCTGATTGAGGAGTCAGTGTTACAACCTGGCATTTACACATTGTGTGGCGTTGGGGTTCTCTGACTTTTTGTGTGGCCATAAACGCAGCACTGGCTAAGTGCCATGAGTGCGTGTGTTGGTGCAAGTGAGACAGAGCGAGCGGCTTCTGTTGATATGACGGATGACAAAGTTGGTTTAAAGGCCTACTGAAACCCACTACTACCGACCACGCAGTCTGATAGTTTATATATCAATGATGAAATCTTAACATTGCAACACATGCCAATACGGCCGGGTTAACTTATAAAGTGACATTTAAAATTTCCCGGGAAATATCCGGCTGAAACGTCGCGGTATGATGACGTATGCGCGTGACGAAGTCAGAGTAACGGAAGTTATGGTACCCCGTAGAATCCTATACAAAAAGCTCTGTTTTCATTTCATAATTCCACAGTATTCTGGACATCTTTTGCAATTTGTTTAATGAACAATGAAGGCTGCAAAGAAGACAGTTGTAGGTGGGATCAGTGTATTAGCAGCGGACTACAGCAACACAACCAGGAGGACTTTGTTGGAGAGCAGACGCTTTAGCCGCCGACCTCACCTTGACTTCCTACGTCTACGGGCCGCCAAACGCATCGGGTGAAGTCCTTCGTCCTTCCGCCGATCGCTGGAACGCAGGTGAGCACGGGTGTTGATGAGCAGATGAGGGCTGGCTGGCGTAGGAGGAGAGCTAATGTTTTTAGCATAGCTCTGTGCGGTCCGGTTGCTAAGCTGCTAAGTTAGCTTCAATGGCGTCGTTAGCACAGCATTGTTAACCTTCGCCAGCCTGGAAAGCATTAACCGTGTATTTACATGTCCACGGTTTAATAGTATTGTTGATTTTCTATCTATCCTTCCAGTCAGGGTTTTATTTTTTTTGTTTCTATATGCAGTTAAAGCACGATGCTATCACGTTAGCTCGTAGCTAAAGCATTTCGCCGATGTATTGTCGTGGAGATAAAAGGCACTGAATGTCCATTTCGCGTTCTCGACTCTCATTTTCAAGAGGATATAGTATCCGAGGTGGTTTAAAATACAAATCCGTGATCCACAATAGAAAAAGGAGAACGTGTGGAATCCAATGAGCCAGCTTGTACCTAAGTTACGGTCAGAGCGAAAAAAAATATGTATTTCACTGCATTCTAGTCCGTCACTCTAACGTTCCTCGTCCACGAATCTTTCATCCTCGCTCAAATTAATGGGGTAATGGTCCGAATCGCTCTAGCTGCGTTGAAAACAATAGGAAAATATGAGGGAGTGAACAACTGACAACGTCACGCTACTTCCGGTAGGGGCAAGGTTTTTTTTTATCAGAGACCAAAAGTTGCGAACTTTATCGACGTTCTATACTAAATCCTTTCAGCAAAAATATGGCAATATCGCAAAATGATCAAGTATGACACATAGAAAGGATCTGCTATTCCCGTTTAAATAAAAACTATTCACTTCAGTAGGCCTTTAAGCCTGATTTGTATGGCAGAAAATGACCAGTTTTTCTAGATAAAAGTTGTTTTACTCATGTCTTTGGTGTAGTTTTTGCTCAATAAAGTGATTGATGGAATTCCTGTCCGTAAAGTGTCTCGACAGACGATAATTGAACTGTGTTGACAAAGCTTGTTTTATTCATTGGGGCCACTCTTGTTGTCACCTGTCACTCACAGAGTTGCATTGCAAAATCATACAGAATACATTGTAATGTGTTTATTTTGTTTAGAGTTCAGATGGGATTTTTGATTTTCAATTAATTTGCTGTGCGCAGAGGACGCGTGAGCAGCGTGCAGATGCGCAGGCGCGCACCTTAGAGGGAATGTTGGTTGGAATTGGGGGTTAAATCACCAAAAATGATTCCCGGGCGCGGCACCGCTGCTGCCCACTGCTCCCCTCACCTCCCAGGGGGTGAACAAGGGGATGGGTGTGTGTGTGTGACAATCATTGGTACTTTAACTTTAACTTATATTTCGGGAACCATTCCAGTACAGTAGAGCCTTGCTGTTCCCGGCAGTTATTGTATGTGCAGTTATGTGCTTGTGCTGTGCAATGTTTGATGTTTTGCATCAAAATTAAAATATGTGACCCGTGCTGGCAAAATGAGTCGGAATACGCACAGGCTAATTTTGACCTACAGGCAAATAAGTGAAAAAAATGTATCTTGGTTGAAATTGAGATTTTCACAAACATGAGTCCATAAAGCCACAATCTAGCGATCCCAGTCATCGAAATAGCAAGAAAACATCTTAAATCACCTTTATTTGAAGGTTTTGTACGAGGTATGTCTTCAGAAATTAGTCCTTTGTGTTAAAATTCCTTGAGAAAATCAAATGTTTTCAACGCTCACTGGCGGCAATAAGGGGGAATCCCCCTAGACATATTTGGTATCACTGTGACGCCAAGTTTACCTACTTTCTAAAAATGAGCATGGAATTCCCAATGACGCCATTCTGAACCAAAATAATTCGAGTTTTTAAACCTGTCCCGACGTAAACAAATCCGGCTCGTTGCTAACCTAACCGGTCGCTGTGAGGCGTACCCTCATTGGTTGAATCACCCCGCGCGGTGCATTGTGGTATCATGGCAGCGCCCTGATGAAAAACAACACACAGTAATTCGAGCGGAATATTTGGTGAAAAAAGGTGATTTTCGAACATTTAATTATTATTTTTGTGGATAAGTTAGACTGTTTTACATTCCGTAATGGATTTAGAAGGTGGAGAGGGTACACAGGCGGTTGCAAGTGCGCTAAATTCACTGCAGTCGGCGAATCTTCTTAGCGCTGCTGGTCAGGAATATTACGGACCGCTGATTGATGATTATTTTGGTGGTCAGGACCCTGTAAGTAGCGAAAATGACTCAGAAATTGATGAAAGTGACTCTGAGGAGGCTTCTCCTCTCCTAGACAATCTCAACGATTACGACGACGTTTTGCATATCCTTTAGACATGGGATTTGACTTTAATTGTACCAATTTTGGTGTTGCTACAAGGACTTTTAAGGCATGGTTGCTATGGAGTTTTGTTTTGGAACATTCTGTTCTGGAACAGTAAACTTTAAGCTGGTTTTTCTCAAAACGGATACCTCAAACTTGGTCGACTTCAATCCGGATGTAACTCGGTCATTTTCCGTCCGATTCCAACAAACCATGTATCATTTTGAAGGTCTTTAGATGGAGAATGTGTAAATAACAATAACTCCGTTTTTAAAATGTCCTCATTGTGACTCATTTTGCCAGCACAGGTCACATATAATTGAATGCGTGTTGGATCCACGGATCGATAGATGCACATAAACACACGACTAAAGCTTGTACGTATATTTTATCTCCCACAAGGCAGATCTCTTATAGAAAGACACGTGCGTTGCAGCTGCCTGGGATCAAACACTATAAATCTGGTGCACGTGGCAGCTGTTGGTCCTCCAGCATGTGACTTGAGGGCAAATTAATCTGACTATGCGACGAGTCCCAATGGCCGCGCTGTTCCCCGGACTGTGAACACGGCGCCTAAACGAGCCGTATTGTTTGGTTTATGCCACTCAATCAGTCACACGTTGGCTTTTTCAACAGTCGCAATTCTCCCTCTTGGCTTCCGTCCTCCATGGCCGCGTTTTTTTTTGACGCTACCTCACACCTTCTTTCTCGACATCACTGCGTTGTCGAGCACAGACAGGTACTTGTCACAGTCAGTCGAACGCTTTTACAATGAGGGGGACGCAGCCTCTCACAGCTGGTGAGGAGGCGGGCCGGCACGCTCCTGCCGAGGGAGAGAAAAAGACTGGTGTTGAAAAGACACAACTGCGAGGTTAAGCAGCTCTTTGGTTGCACTCGGAAGAAAACGTCTCATGGGGAGATATTTCACAATTTGCCCACTCTCCTTTTGAAAAAGGTCCTTATATGGCACCGTTGTAGTGGCTGCTGGTGGCAGGAGCTCTGTGCTCTTGCGTCATCCTTCTGTGTTCCTGATGTTTACCTCTTGTTTTTTTTTTGCCTTTTGGTTCGGGATCCTTTTGGGACTGTGCGACAAGGGGTGCCACTTTCGTGACTTCTGCTGTGCTTTTTTTGTGGACTTCTGGACCTGCCATACTTGCTAACCTTGAGACCTCCTAATTCGGCGGGGTTGATGTGGCCGGGGTTGTGGGGGGGCGGGGTTTGTTGGTAGCGGGGGTGTATATTGGAGCCCAGAAGAGTTAGGGCTGCTAGGAATTCTGGGTATTTGTTCTGTTGTGTTACGGTGCGGATGTTCTCCCGAC
The DNA here is from genome assembly GCF_033978785.1 of Entelurus aequoreus. Classification (NCBI taxonomy): domain Eukaryota; kingdom Metazoa; phylum Chordata; class Actinopteri; order Syngnathiformes; family Syngnathidae; genus Entelurus; species Entelurus aequoreus. The sequence goes on along the minus strand of NC_084734.1, from coordinate 79,156,957 downwards.
ATGGGTTTGTCATTCTTTTTTGGTGTGGGTTCACAGTGTGGCGCATATGTGTAACAGTGTTAAAGTTGTTTATACAGTGTGACCTGTATGGCTGTTGAGCAAGTATGCCTTGCAGTCACTTAGTGTGTCTGTTGAAGCCGCATACAACATGTGATTGGGCCGGCACGCTGTTTGTATGGAGAAAAAGCAGACGCCAAAGGCAGTGCCATCACGGCACGCCCTCAATATTGTTGTCCGGGTACAAATCGGGAGAAATTCGGGAGAACGGTTTCCCCGGGAGAATTTCGGGAGGGGCACTGAAATTCGGGAGTCTCCCGGAAAAATCGGGAGGGTTGGCAAGTATGGGATCTGCCTCCCGGGAGCCTTTTGGCCATGGAGACCAGCTGCTGGGTCTCTGCCACACCAGAGTCCGTTTGGAGAGATCGGAGGAGATGCGGATGAAAAGACAGGGCTGCAGACCTGGTGCTGAGCACCGGGACGGACAAGCTTCACAGTGTCTTGGCTGAATGAGCAGGTATCGGACACCTCGGTCTCCTTGGACGTATCCTCGCTCATCCATGCAGACTGGACATCGGCCGAGAGTTAGTGGGCGGCAGAGAGTGGAGTCGGCTTTCTTGGTTGCTTTGTTGGGTCTGCTCCTGTCTCTGGCCAGCAGACGGTGGCGTGGAACACCGCAGAGGCCACCACAGTGTACCGTATTTTTCACATTATAAATCGCAGTTTTTTTTCATAGTTTGTCCGGGGGTGCGATTTATACTCTGGAGCGACTTATGTGTGAAATTATTAACACATTACCGTGGATGATGGGTGGAGAATTCGCCATGCAACTTTTCTTGATGTCATTGATCGACAAAGCATGGGATTCAGTGACAACCGAAACCATCCTGTCCGGATTCAGAAAGGCTGGACTAATTGGAACTGCAACTGACGATGACCCTGACGTAAGCGACGTACCGATAGAAGAAGAAGCGGCGCATTGTCTACCTTTGGAGTTGGCAGAGTTTTTTAGAAGCGACACCGAGGAAGAAGATTTCATGGGATTTAGCGATTAGGAGTGACAGATTGTTTGGTAAACGTATAGCATGTTCTATATGTTATAGTTATTTGAATGACTCTTACCATAATATGTTACGTTAACATACCAGGCACGTTCTCAGTTGGTTATTTATGCATCATATAACGTACACTTATTCAGCCTGTTGTTCACTATTCTTTATTTATTTTAAATTGCCTTTCAAATGTCTATTCTTGGTGTTGGGTTTTATCAAATAAATTTCCCCCAAAAATGCGACTTATATATGTTTTTTTCCTTCTTTATTATGCATTTTCTGCCGGTGCGACTTATACTCCGGAGCGATTTATAATCCGAAAAATACGGTATATGGCAGTGGTTCTTAACCTTGTTGGAGGTACCGAACCTCACCAGTTTCATATGCGCATTCACCGAACCCTTCTTTAGTGAAAAATAAAATGTAGTTTTTTTTCAAATTCAAGACAAAGTTATATGTTTTTGGTAACACTTTAGTATGGGGACCATATTCTAAGTAACAAAGACTTAATTTAGAGTTATTTGGTTAGGGTTAGAGGGTTAGGGCCAGGGTTAGAGGGTTAGGGTTATTAAAGGCCATGCCGAATAAGGCATTAATAAGTACTTAATAATGACTAGTTAAGAGCCAATATGTTACTAATTTGCATGTTAATAAGCAGCTAATTAATGGTGAATATGTTGCCCATACTAAAGTGTTACCATGTTTTTTTACTGGTGCATAAAATGAACCGTGCATGAACATCACCTTGTTCAAACAACAAAACCAACACAGTGCATAAACTCACAACAAATTACACACCTGCAAATCAGTGTGACTTCTGCTGTTGCCGTATCCTTAATACGCCGATAGGGAGAAGTTTTTATTTACACGATGAGTCGGGTGTGTCTTGACCTCCGCCGAGCCCCTGAGCCCGACTCACCGAACCCTTAGGGTTCGATCGAACCCAGGTTAAGAACCACTGGTATATGGTTATTTTTATTATAATTTTTGAAAGGGACAAGCAGTAGAAAATGGATGGATGGATAGTTTTTTGTAGCTGTATGTAGAAATGGCTGGTTGCATCAGCTATGCTCTTTTAATGTCCTTTGTGTTCTTTGATGTTTGATGCTTCCCTTGTACACACATGTTCATGTGTGCTATGGCTATGAGGTTTTTTTCCCATTGGCCTCAGTCTGGACCCTAGACCAAAGACTGGATTTTTTTTTCTCCCCCCCCCTCCCAGCGTTTACCTGTTTATCACCTTTTTTGCAAGTTGGCAGACCCGTCAGCGATCCTGTTCTGTCTCCCTGTAATGTTTGTCTGCTCTTGAACGGGATTGTGATAACAATCGTCATTTCCCCCTGGGGATTAATAAAGTATTTCTGATTCTGATTCTGATATTCATCATCCTTTTTGTTGCCCTCTTCACCATCACGGTGCAACAGTCCGTGTTCTCCGGCACCAGTTTGTGCGCAAGTTGAAAAGCGTGGCATTAAAAATGTACAAATCTGGCCGATGTTTTTAAAAGGGAGGTTTGAGGTTAGGTGGTGAGAATGTTTAACACCGACGCACACTCGGTGTGCACTAATGCAGTGTCATACCACAAAGGAGATCAGAGCAGGGCTTATCAAAGCAAGTCAGAAAAGAGCAGCAATGGGGTGAAAAGTCATCATTTAGAGGAGCTTCAAAGCCCAACTCCTCCTCCCAACAGGATTCCCTTCTTCCCACAGACCATAATAAGCGCGGTTGTGTTTGAGCCTTTCCCGCAGAAAACTTACCGTAAACGCCGCTATTTTTTAAAGCTCGACTCCTGATGTTGCGCAATCGTTACCTCACATCTCGTCCTTGTGCTGCTCAGTTTCAAAACCATCCAAACACCACTTGTGGTTCAGCAATAACCAATTAGGTGAACAATGTTGTCTGGCGGTTAGTCACCACATTAGAAAGTTAGTCATGTTTTCTGTCTTCTGAATGCGAGCCCAACATTTTGGCTGAGCTACAAGAATAAAAACGTATGTGCCGCGGCTTTGATTTGCCACCAAATTGTAAGGTTGCAAAGTATCTGCAGATTCATTTGGCTTACTGTTTAAATAAATCCACATTGCTGTGGTTTGCAAGGGAAATATGCAAGTTGAAGTGCTTTATAAAAGGCTACTGCACAGCTAAAGCTGAATATCCTTTATGTGGTGCCACTGAGAAGTCAACTAACATTTTATGAAAATTCAAAACTGGCAAAAATATTGATATTTCTAAAGTCACACAAAAAAATGTTGGCCTTTATACTGCTGTCACGCGTCAGTGCAATTCAAAAGACTTCAAAGGATTAACAATGTGTGGGTTTTGCTTTATTCTGGGATTTTCATGGCTACACTTATTCCAGAGGGAGGGGCAGTCTTTACAAACGGTAGAAAACTACCGTATTTTTCGGACTATAAGTCGCAGTTTTTTTCATAGTTTGGCGACTTATATACGTTTTTTTCCTTCTTTATTATGCATTTTCGGCAGGTGCGACTTATACTCCGAAAATTACGGTATGTACTGGATTTTACCGTTTTTGTAATAATATAGCATCACCATAAATATTATTTGCTAAGAAAGTGAATATTTGGGCTAATCTACTAAGATCCTAAATAGAAAGTGCTAAACAGCAAACTAAAGAAATAGCGTGGGCGCGTTGCGTGCGATCTACTAAAACTGCGTGTGCAATTGAAAAGACGCTCAGAGACACTCTCATTTACTGCACATTCATTTTATCCGACCTGTGACATTTTGCTATGATTTCAAACATGCGTCATTGAAAAAAATACTAAAGGACGCCAAAACCCATTAATTCATCTCAATCAACCCCTTAAGTATAGCAGCTACAACATTATAAAATGATATTGCTGAACAGACAAGATGTGTAATTATTATTATTTTTTTCTGACAGTCCAAAATGTTGACACACACAGACTTGTCTGTCCATCATCTGTCTTTGGTTTGAATTTATTTCGAACATGTATGCAGAGGTGGGTAGTAACGCGCTACATTTACTCCGTTAGATCTACTTGAGTAACTTTTGGGATAACTTGTACTTCTAAGAGTAGTTTTAATGCAACATACTTTTACTTTTACGTGAGTATATTTATAAAGAAGAAACGCTACTTTTACTCCGCTCCATTTATCTACATTCAGCTCGCTATTCGCTACTGATTTTTATCGATCTGTTAATGCACGCTTTGTTTGTTTTGGTTTGTCAGACAGACCTTCAAAGTAGGATCTGTCGCATGCCTGCGTTTCACCAATCAAATACAGTCGCTGGTGACGTTTGACTCCGTTTCACCAATCAAATGCAGTCACTGGTGACGTTTGACTCCGTTTCACCAATCAAATGCAGTCACTGGTGACGTTTGACTCCGTTTCACCAATCCAATACAGTCGCTGGTGACGTTTGACTCCGTTTCACCAATCAAATGCAGTCACTGGTGACATTTGACTCCATTTCACCAATCCAATACAGTCCCTGGTGACGTTTGACTCCGTTTCACCAATCAAATGCAGTCACTGGTGACGTTTGACTCCGTTTCACCAATCAAATGCAGTCACTGGTGACGTTTGACTCCGTTTCACCAATCCAATACAGTCGCTGGTGACGTTTGACTCCGTTTCACCAATCAAATGCAGTCACTGGTGACGTTTGACTCCGTTTCACCAATCAAATACAGTCGCTGGTGACGTTTGACTCCGTTTCACCAATCAAATGCAGTCACTGGTGACATTTGACTCCGTTTCACCAATCAAATACAGTCGCTGGTGACGTTTGACTCCGTTTCACCAATCAAATGCAGTCACTGGTGACATTTGACTCCGTTTCACCAATCAAATACAGTCGCTGGTGACGTTTGACTCTGTTTCACCAATCAAATACAGTCGCTGGTGACGTTTGACTCCGTTTCACCAATCAAATGCAGTCACTGGTGACGTTTGACTCTGTTTCACCAATCAAATACAGTCGCTGGTGACGTTTGACTCCGTTTCACCAATCAAATGCAGTCACTGGTGACATTTGACTCCGTTTCACCAATCAAATGCAGTCACTGGTGACGTTTGACTCCGTTTCACCAATCAAACAGAGCCAGGCGGTCACGTGATTAACTGCACATAAAGTTTCAGCGGCAACAAGCTTAAGCTTACATGAACTCAACGTCAAATTTGAGGAAGCACATTGCGGTAAGTAACGTTAGTAGATATTTTGGCTGTCACCGTAGGCTGATGTTAGCTTTTTTTTTTAATCCAGTCCACAATTGAATTTCACATACTGATATTTTAAAGGTTTTAAGTGTTGTACATGCATACAGATGTTTTACATTATATTTTCCCTGAGGTCATTTTTCTCCTCTTTTGTTGAAAAGAACTGCAGCGCGAGCACTGATCCTGCGGCCGCGTCAGTTTGCACGTCCTTCCGACACGTGCTAAACAAAACGCAAAATAGTGCTCGCAAAACAGTGATGAGTATTGATAAATCACATCGCGCGTGCTGTATAATATATTTGCACCATACCCTCTCGGTAATGTGGGCGTTTTGATGATCAGCATATATTTTGCATAAAAATAAAGATGAAGACGCAAAATGGGTTGCACGCCTTATTCTGCTAACTTAACAGACGCAATACGCTTTGCACACGTTTAGTAGATCAGCTTTGCGTGTGCTATGAAGTTTGCTCGTGTATTAGTACATACAAACCTTTAATAAATCAGGCCCTATGTGTGAAATGGATAACAAGTGCTAAAGTATTGCAGACCACCCTCTTTAAATGAGGATGTTGTGTACTATCGACTGTCACCATGGAAACACTCATTTCCCTCTACATCCGGGGCATAAAGCTCCAGCTTTTTGCTATGTTGTGGAACATACAACACCCAAATATAATCTGGAACACCTCTTCTGGGCATTAGAATCCCTTAATACCGTTTTTTGGAGAACTGTATTGTTTCATCATTTGGGTGATGTTTGGTGGGCTATTTAAAGACCCATGCTGTAGATGAATGTTGTATTGTTTTTACTAAAAATGTCCTGAATCCAATCATGGGATCGGATCAGGGATGATTTTTGCCTTTTTAACAAACCAGCTATTGGCTGATGAGCTACCAAGCCCAGCAGATCTTTACCACAGCTGTGTCTCAGTGTTAAAGACCTACTGAAACCCACTACTACCGACCACGCAGTCTGATAGTTTCCACGGAGGACGCGCTAGCTGTTCCAAGTCGGGACCCAGGGTGGACCACTCCTCTTTGCGTCAGTTGGTGACGTCTCTGCGCCCCGACGTGTCTACATGCAAGATGATCTACTGCTGGCCCCACTATGGACTGGACTCTCACATTATTAACCGTATCCACTCGGCATCCATTGCACCGGTCCCCCAGGGGCGGGGTCCCCACATCCGCGGTCCCTTCCAAGGTTTCTCCTTGTTCCCATGGGGTTGAGTTGTTTCTTGCCCTGATGTGGTATCTGAGCCGAGGATGTCGTTGTGGCTTGTGCAGCCCTTTGAGACACTTGTGATTAAGGGCTATGTACGTAAACTTTAATTGATTGATTGGTATTAACGTATTAATGTAACTACATGTTAATTATAAATTTGTCCTTTATATATTGGCTGCCAGCTTTGAAAAGAGAGACGGAGGCTACTGTTTTTCAATATCCACGGGCTACTCTGACCTTAGTAATAAAGTAATAAAGTAGAATTACGACCTCTCTGACAGTGTCAAACAAAACTGTAAATTCCCAAGTTCGTAAAGATAGATTTAATGGCATCCATTCTGTGTTGGACTGATTACATCGTGCAGGTATATTTAATGAAAGGTAGGCAAGTGTATCAAAACGGCACAAAGAACAAGACGTGTGTGTGCGCGCGCGTGTGTGTGTTTGTGTGTGTGTGTGTGTGTTTGAGAGAGACTTTTGGCCATGAAGCTTTGGCCATCTGTGTATGCTGGTAAATGGCAGTGGCATTGCAGTGTGTGTGTGTGTGTGTGTGTACAGAACAGACCAAGAGGGTTTTCAACAGTATTTGTTTGCATTGGTGCATGCGTGTCGCTGAGGCAGTGCACGGGTGCTGGGAAAGCGGGTGCAGAGGGTCTGTGCGTGTGTATGCAACGCGGCGAGGGCGGTATAGGTATTAATCATAGGGAGGAGCATGGCTGTTTGGCGCTGCAGGGCGGAGATGGATGGGGTGTGAGTGCAGTGATGTCATCCTGACAAATGGACCGGCCATGTTGGCTGAGACTCGCACATCGCCTCTCATTTCAATTAGTTCTTCACACAGCAACACACCTAATCCACACTGTGCGGGTCGGTTACACGTGGAAAGTCATAAACACACGCCGCTCCTCCACCACGCCTCCCATGCCTTAACCGGTTGCACAGGTCTCTAACAAGATGCACTGATCTGTCTGTTGGATAAGCTCAGAGCAATCGGATTTGACAAAACCTCATCGAGCTGGATGCAATCTTACTTGGAGGGGAGGGAACATGTGGTAGAGGTGAACGCTACCGTGTCCCCCCCCCCTCTCAGTAAGATGTGGAGTCCCCCAAGGCAGTATATTGGGGCCTTTACTGTTCCTAGTATACATAAACGACTTGTCATTGGCATGCGACTGTGAATTGTTCTTGTTTGCGGATGACTCGGCCCTGCTGGTATCCGACAAGGACAAGTCACAGGTGGAGAAAATCCTCAGTGCTGAGCTGTGTAGAACTTGCACCTGGCTCGCTGACAACAAGCTATCCATACACTTGGGTAAAACAGAATCCATCCTGTTTGGGTCCCACATCAACCTTAAGAAAGTCAAAGACTTCACTATAAAAGTGGGTGACATTGTTATCACCAGGAAAGATGAGGTCACCTACCTAGGTTCCATTCTAGAGGCTAATCTTTCCTGTGATAAAATGGCAACCAAGGTAACCAAAAAGGTCAACCAACGAACGAGATTTCTCTATAGAATCTCCTCTCTGGTCAACAAAAGCACCATGAGGATTATAGCGGGAACTCTCGTTCAACCCTTTTTGATTACGCATGCACCACCTGGTACCCTAGCACCTCCAAAACCCTCAAATCTAAATTCCAAACATCCCAGAACAAGCTAGTCAGATTACTTCTAGACCTCCACCCCAGATCCCACCTCACTCCTACCCACTTCTCCAAAGTGGGCTGGCTCAGGGTGGAGGACAGAGTTAAACAACTTGCACTGAGCCTGGTCTATAAAATCCGCTACACCTCCCTGATACCGAAGTACATGTCAAACTACTTCCTTAACGTAAATGACCGCCATAACCACAACACCAGGGGGAGCTCCACTAACCACCTTAAACCCAGATCCTGATCTAACAAAGGTCTTAACTCATTCTCCTTCTATGCCACATCAATATGGAATGCACTCCCAACAGGTGTAAAAACCGCAATAAAAGTACACCTCCAGGCAACTTCAAACCTAAACTAACACCCTCCCCGGATTGTGAATAATCAAATGTAAATAATCAAATGTAGATACTTTTTCTCATGCCTTCTGATCTCTCTCTCTCTCTCTCTGTGTGCACTACTTGCTGTACATATCCTACCAAGTCAGTCCTACACTGTTCCAATATCCATTTCTCTGTTCTCAATTGTTGATGGCTGATGATAACAACCAAACCCCGGATTGCAAATAATGTACATAATTCAATGTGTATACCCTGATGATTATCTTGTGTGATGACTGTATTATGCTGATAGTATATATCTGATAGTATATATCTGTATCATGAATCAATTTAAGTGGACTCCGACTTAAACAAGTTGAAAAACGTATTCGGGTGTTACTATTTAGTGGTCAATTGTACGGAATATGTACTTCACTGTGCAACCTACTAATAAAAGTCTCAATCAATCAATCAATCAAAGACTGTAGTTGAGCTACCTTCATGAATCTACTCTAACTAAATTGTGACAGCACTTTTTCTTCAATCCCATCAGCTGCTCCCGAATGACTACGGGGCCTCATGTGTCAAGCGTGTGTACGCACAAAAACCTGGCATACGCCCTTTTTTACGGCAAACTTGGGATGTATCAGTGGTGGAATTGTTCGGTGCCTTCACGTACACACATTTCTACCAGCTGTGGATACTTTGGCGACACACAGAGGTGGCCGTTTGGGCTCACCAACATTTGATTTCAACAGTGTAAAATATAAAGGCATTATCAAAACTCCCTTTTTCACCAATGCATTTAATGCTTCGGTAATGTTTGTGAGCACACCTATTAACCTCTTAAAGCCCAAGCTGTTTGTTTACATGCTTTTTTATTTCTCTTTGCTATTTGGGCTTATTGGACCCTAATTAGAATAAAAACTAAAAATCACCTTTTAATTTGATGTACTTAGTCCATAAGTGCACAAACGTGTACTTCATGTGTAGTTAATTTTTACACTTTTTTTTTTCCAAATTCCATTGTATGTTATACTCTTCTGACACCACCAGATAGCAGTATAAGTGTCCATATGTCAGCATAAGACCCCAATTCAGTAGTGTACACAATTTTGGAAATAAGAGCTAAAAGGTGCTGTCCACGCATGTGGCCACTAAGGCCTTTAGTGCAGTGGTTCTTAACCTTGTTGGAGGTACCGAACCCCACCAGTTTCATATGCGCATTCACCAAATCCTTCTTTAGTGAAAAATAAAATGTTATTTTTTTCAAATTCAAGACAAACTTATATGTTTTTGGTAACACTTTAGTATGGGGAACATATTCTAAGTAACAAAGACTTAATTTAGAGTTATTTGGACACTAGAGGAACATATTCTAAGTAATAAAGACTTAATTTAGAGTTATTTGGACACTAGAGGAACATATTCTAAGTAATAAAGACTTAATTTAGAGTTATTTGGTTAAGGTTAGGGTTAGAGGGTTAGGGTCAGAGTTAGAGGGTTAGAGTTATAATAAGGCCATGCCGAATAAGGCATTAATAAGTACTTAATAATGACTAGTTAAGAGACAATATGTTACTAATCTGCATGTTAATAAGCAACTAATTAATGGTGAATATGTTCCCCATACTAAAGTGTCACCATGTTTTTTTACTGGTGCACGAAATGAACCGTGCATGAACATCACCTTGTTCAAACAACAAAACCAACAGTGCATAAACTCACAACAAATTACACACCTGCAAATCAGTCTGACTTCTGCTGTTGCCGTATCCGTAATACGCCGATAGGGAGAAGTTTGTATTTACACGATGAGTCGGGTGTGTCTTGACCTCTGCCGAACCCTTGAGGTCGACTCGAACCCAGGTTAAGAACCACTGCTTTAGAGGTTAATGGACTCTCATAGGCACTGATTTTATAGTTTAGCACCTCTCTGTGTGCAATTGTTACTTTCCACCCACAGTCTGAATTCTTCTGTAGTTATGTATATAGTATAATATTAAATATTTAAACAACACATTCAGAACATTCGTTCTCAGGACTGGACTGTGCACCTTACCTCCTGCTCAGTGGGCTAGTGGTTAGAGTGTCCGCCTTTCGCCACACCTAATGTGTGTGTGACTATCATTGGTACTTTAACTTAACTTTTGCACTATTTTTATTTTCTTTCTTTCCTTTGTTTTGCATATTTATAGACTGTCACACTGATACTGGAGTTGCTTTTAATCTCATTGTACCTGTGTATAGTGGCAATAAAAGGCATTCTATTTTATTCTATTCTATAAATGATCGAGGCAATCATCTATGCCGTCTGCTGCTCTCATACGTTTTTCTCGTGACTTTAGCACAGTCGGGCGGACAAAAGCAGCAGCAGCAGCCGGTGGTGGTTGCGGCACACTGGAACCTAAGATGCCGGGGACGGAGGAGGAATGAGCCGACTCTGCTACCGCAGGTAGCTCTCCTGTGTTCTAATAATAAATTGAGTTATCAAACAAGAGTCAAAAGTCTTTTATATCCTTTTTTGATATGCTGGCAGGGTTACATTTATAATATTTCGGAAATAGCAGATTCACTAAATTATTGCAGCAACTCATTGGTCAAACAAGGTGGGCCTTTCCCCCCAGACCAGCCATCTTCCGCTTCACATTCACCTTCATGTGCGACCATTACCGTATTTTCCGCACTATAAGGCGCACCGGATTATAAGACGCACCTTCAATGAATGACATATTTCGAAACTTTGTTCATATATAAGGCGCACCGGATTATAAGGCGCACCCATGCATCCATTAGATGGAGCTGCGCTAAAGGGAATGTCAACAAAACAGTCCGATAGGTCAGTCAAACTTTATTAAAAGATTACAAACCAGCGTTCTGACAACTCTGTTCACTCCCAAAACGAATAAACAGCTGTTTTATTACTTTCCCCCAGGTAAAGTCAGTGACGTGGTGTTTTGTTTATCTTTTAACAACAGCAAGGTATAACATGTAGTGCAACATTTATATCACATAGTGGAGGGGAACTTTTCCCTGATTCAATAAACAGGTAAAAAACAGTGATACTGTTACGGTAAATCAAACGTGAGTGCAATCACATAATAGTAACACTCGAAATAGTGCAGAGCAATAACAATATATCAATAACTCAACGTTGCTCAAACGTTAATGTCACACAACACAACACACAAAATAAACATGTAAAGCTCACTTTATGAAGTTATTCCTCATCCACGAATCCCTCAAATTATTCTTCTTCAGTGTCCGAATTAAACACCATTGATTCGTTTATGTTAAATTCTCTCGCTGCTGCTCTATTCCCGTGTTCTACTGCGTGACTGATCGTCTTAAGTTTAAACTCTGCGTCGTAAGCGTGTCTCTTAATAGGAGCCATTTTGGGGTTAGAAGCGCTTCTTCTTCTACGGGGGAAAATGAACTCGGCGGCTGCTTACCGTAGAAGAAGAAGCGCTTCTTTTTCTACGGGGGGAAAATAAGTTGGCGGCTGTTTACCGTATTTGCGAGATCTAAACTTTATGAAAATGAAGTTTAGGTTTGTTGTGGCTCAATACTGGTCCATATATAAGGCGCACCGGATTATAAGGCGCACGGTCAGCTTTTGAGAAAATTGGAGGTTTTTAGGTGCGCCTTATAGTGCGGAAAATACGGTAATTTATTTTCTCCTCACACACACCTATCCAACTCACTCCTCAGAGCGTGCAGATCTCAGGCACATGGCTAATTTGAATTTCAATCATTAATCAAAGTTTATTTGTTTAGCCCTTAATCGCAGATGCCTCAAAGGGCTGCATAAACCACAATGACATCACTGGTCCGAACCCACATCCGGTCAAGGAAACATGCAAAACCCCAAAAATGGGAAAATACAGAAACCTTGGGAAGAGGACGCAGATGTGAATACGAATGTGATATGTGAATATGAATAAGATGGCCATTAGCGATCAATTCCATATTGATTGGGATGTAAATAAACAAATATTCTTGGATTAGTGTGTGTGCACACTTCAACACATCTTAGGAGGAAATCCATGCAACTCTTAATACATGAGGCCCAAAGCATATTGTAAAAATGCATCGGCTAGAGTAAACACACACAGCAGTGCAATTCAACTGGTGGCACGACTGTCAAATCTAAATCCAAATGACAATTTGGAAGAGACTAAAATGTTGGCAGCAGACTCTAAGAAACACAAGAGTGCTGTTATATAGACAATCTTTGAATATATTTTTGCAGTAGTTCAGACCTGGGCAAAATAGCATGCATTTACTGTGATTACTGTACAACACAGATCACGATTGACCAGTTGATAGCTGGGACTTTGGTACTTTACTGGTGGATCCTGAAAAGATAAAGAAAAAGATCAATGCCGTACCCACACAGAAAGTGTTAAACAAACCTGCCAACAGGCACACATTTCAACCCCTGAAAACGCCTGCACGCCTCGCCGAGTTCTTCGGACATGCATCCCGCTGTTGTCAACACCGACACCTCCCCATGCAGGACAGCACACCACATAGGCTGGTCTCGCAAACGTCCGTTGCATGACAGGCACATTCCAAAAAAAAAAAATCAGGCTGAGGCAATGCATTAAGTCTAAAAGTTGCAACGCATCAACATTTTATCGAGCGTCCAAAATCTAACAACTCCCCTCTACCACAATGCAAAAAGTCAGTGTTCAAAAACAAGAAAAAAAAATACAAAAATGAGCGGTATTTTACTTGAACTAAGCAAAATGATCTGCCAATAGAACAAGAAAATTTGGCTTGTCAAGACTTTCCAAAACAAGTAAAATTAGCTAACCTCAATGAACCCACAAATACCTTAAAATAAGAATATTCTCACTATCAACAAGTGCACTTCTCTTGGTAGAAAAAAAATGAGACCTTTTTGCTCAATATGTTGAAAAATATACTTAAATTAAGTAAATGCTAGTGCCATTATCTTGACATAATGATATGCGCTCGGCATTACATTTCTTGAAATCAGCAAACTTATACTAAAAACTAATTTATTGTTCTTAATGGAAAGGCAACAAGGCAACCGCTTGTTAGTCTCGGGGTCTACTAGCCTCTCAGGCAAATCATATGGTCTAAAAATGCATTTTTCCATCGATAACATGACATCATCGCACCAAGTGCGTGCTCTTTCAGTCAATCAGTACACATATATACAGCCCGGCCCCTGGCCAAATTTTTTTTTTACTGTAATTTTTGAGGAATTTATCTGAATGTGCATGAACTATTTCTGTTCAAAATTGTTTGAAATGTCACATGTTAAATGTTGAAATATTAACTGTCAGTTTACTGTACTTTGCCAACCGTACTACTATATGAGTATGTATTTTCTATTGTTTCATTGAAAATAAATCAGCAAAGTCCATTTGGCTGTCATCTGTTTTAATTATGAGACACAATTTTGTCAAAGTCATGATTTTTTTTTTCATGCTTGAAGTAAGAAATTCTTACTTTTAAAAAGTAGTTTTATACTTGTGAGTGTTGATGACACAGCTTTGCAACAGTTGATATTCTAGTTCCAAGCATGTTTTACTCAATATAGGTCATCACATCTCAGCAACAAGCTGTAATATCTTACTGAGATCATTTAGGACCAAAACACTTAAGACAAGTAAAACACTCCAACATAAAATCTGCTTAGTGAGAAGAATTATCTTATCTTAAAAAAGCCTTCTTTTTTTTTTTAGATATGTGCATACTAGCTATAACTATTTGGCTGTTCTAGTTTTTATTTTTATTTCTTTCTTTATTATCTTTATTTATTTATTTAATTTTTTTGTTAATACACTGTAGCACTTTGAGATTGTTTACTCAATATAAAGAGCTTTATACAAATACAATCTATTATTATTATTATTATCAGACAGAAAATAAGCAAATATTACCCTTATTTGAGATATTTCATCTTACTTAGATTTCAGTTTTTGCAGTGCACGACCAGCATCGCTCGCCTACAACAGGAAGACAGGGATAGAATAGGACAGGATCTATTCATTCCACAATGGGGAAATGTGGTTGCACTGCAGATTGAAAAAGTCCACAAAAATAAAGTCAAAAACACATGAAAACAAGAGAGAAACATTAAAGGAGCACAGAAATGATGCAATCAGCTGCCACTTCAGTGGCACCATTTTTACATACAGCTACAAAAGTAAAACACCACAAACAACAAAACATCCATTCATCCATTTTCTACTGCTTGTCCCTTTCGAATGAGCATTACATAATACATATTGTGCACATACGATTGCACCATACATAGACAAACAACAAAACAAAACAAAAACATTATCTCAACACCCATAACAAACCAAATAATAGTTTGTGAACAGTGTTCAAAAGTAAACACATGTTGATTTATTGTGGCTACAAAACAAAGCCCTTGCATGTAAAAATGGCAGTAATGTATGATAAAAACAAGGCGGCCAGCTATTTTAGGACTTACTTCTTTAACCTGGCTTGCATCCATCCATTTTCTACCGCTTGTCCTAATGGGGTCGCAGGGGGGTATTGGAGCCTATCCCAGCTGCACATGGGCAGAAGGCGGGGTACACCCTGGACAAGTCGCCACCTCATCGCAGGGCCAACACAGATAGACAGACAACATTCACGCTCACATTCACACACTAGGGACCATTTAGTGTCGCCAATCAACTACCTACTCAGTGGCCTAGTGGTTAGAGCAGTGGTGTCCAAAGTGCAGCCCGAGGGCCATTTGTGGCCCCCAGCTAATTTGTTAACGGCCCCCGGCACATTCAGAAAATACTATAATCAAAAATAAAAACATAAAAAAGTGTAATAAAAGAGTAAACAGTTGAAATGTAACAAGTAATAAGTTGCAATGTTGACACTACTAACACAAAGCTGCCATGCGGACTGTTACTGACCTATTGAAGGCTCCAATTACTTCACATGAACAATTCCACTTTGAAACATTTTTTGGGGGAAATATTGCATATTTTGTGCGAAACAAAGTTTTTATTTTTTTTATTTTTATTTATTTTATTTTTTGTCCTGTCCAGCTTCTCAGGCAAATCATATAAACAAAGTTTTCTTTCACAAAAAGGGCATCAAACAAACAAACAAATATGAAAAAAATAATACAATCTTACAATCAACAGATCTACAGACCTAAGCGTTAAAAGTAAAAATTATAAACAACATTGTTCTTAGGGTAATTTTGTATTTGCTTTTTTAATGTGTATTTTACTTCTGTTTTAAATTTTATTTTTTAGTCTGTCCTTCGCCTTTATTTCTTTGTGGTGTACAGCCCTTTGTTTTTCAACTGTGGTTGTTTTTAAAGGGCTTTATAAATAAAGTTGGTATGGTATGGTATGGTATAATATAAATGTGGCTTATTTTCAACACTTACTCTCTTTCTTTTTTTATTGTTATGAATTATTGACCTATTTAAGGCTCCAATTACTTCACATCAAATATTCCACTTTGAAATGTTTTGGGGGAAAACGTTGCATAGTTTGTTTGCCATATAAATAAGGATTTTGACATAAAGGGCTTAAACATAAAAACAACATTTTTAAAAACTTTATAACGACAGACAGAGCAGGAAAATGATCTCGAGATTTAAGCGTTGAATAAAAAAAATAAATAAATAAATAAATATATATATTACTTATTTCTAACATTTTTATGACTGAAACCCTCCCGGGTACCGGGGACTAAACTTGAGAAAAGCCATAAAGGTTAAAAAAATTGTATTGGTTTTAAAAAAGGAAAAAATATCAAAATGGCCCCCGCATGCTTTGATTTTTCAGTCTGCGGCCCTCAATGGAAAAAGTTTGGACACCCCTGGGTTAGAGTGTCCGCCCTGAGATCGGTAGGTTGTGAGTTCTACCAAAGACTATAAAAATGGGACCCATTACCTCCCTGCTTGGCACTCAGCATCAAGGGTTGGAATTGGGGGTTAAATCACCAAAAATGATTCCCGGGCGCGGCACCGCTGCTGCCCACTGCTCCCCTCACCTCCCAGGGGGTGATCAAGGGGATGGGTCAAATGCAGAGGACAAATTTCACCACACCCAGTGTGAAAATCATTGGTACTTTAACTTTAACTTTTAACCTATCCCCAAAAAAAACAAAAAACAAGTTGAGCGGCTGATTTTACTGCTGACATACTACAACTTGTGACACATGTTGTATTTCTTTCAAGTTAAGACTAGTTTAAAGTTATCTTCATTGAAAAGTACAGTGCTTTTCCTTCCAAAATAAGGACATTTCAATGTGACCCCAAACTTTTGAACGGTAGTGTATATGTGTTAAAAAAAAATGATTACAGCTTGCGCATGGTAGGTATTGCCTTGGTCTATGACTGAGACCGGGGATCTTAGCCTTGAAACGGTTGGTGACCCCTGCTGTACAATATATCTAATGGCCAAAACATTGTGTGCCCCCTATTCGGAGCCCAGGTTTTAAAGGTCCAGGCTTCTCACTGGCTTCATACAACCCACTTCCAAAAAGCGTGACACCATTAAACAACCGAGCCAGGTCTGAGTTCACCGTGTCTGCCACCTATAAAGGGAGTCTAAACCCTCTCTTTAAAAGGTGTGCTGCAACTAAGCAGAGGTGCTAATCCTCATTTCAAACCCCTCGCTGTCTCCCCTGAACTTTGACATCGTCCGGTTTAAATGCGTGTTGGTCTTTCCTCCTTGCCCTCGGTGTTAAAGTACCTCTCCATCAACGTTTGAACTTTCTCCATTTTTTGCACCATGCCTCATTTTTTTCTAACTGACGGTTGTGACCCTCTTCCTCTTCACTGTACAAGAGGGTCAATTTGAGAGGAGACCACACTGGCTGGCAATTTGTGGCTGAACTAGGCTACTTCTGGAACGCTCTCCTTTAGAGATTTGATCTAGGTCTCCAGTGGCTTCAGCTCTACTTTCAATTGAGCATCAGTGGTTGGTATCTGTACTCATCTGCCTGTGAAACCATCAGGAGGTTAATACGAACTCTGCAGAGATGAGTGGGCGGGGGGTGGAGGGCTTCATTTAGGAACAGCATTAATTAGGCTGCTCCAAATCTAGATTTAGCACAATCATGGGACTTTAACACAGTTGCATTTTGTGGCTTTTAATGCCTCACAATCAAACACTTTTATGTTAAAATACTGAACAGAACACACCTTATCCCAATACACATCTGTTCAGTATTTTAACATAAAAGTGTTTGATTGTGAGGCATTAAAAGCCACAAAATGCAACGGGTCCATCAGACCCACAAACGCTGGCTGAGTAACAACAATATGTACAATGCACGGAAAAATTATCTGCCAGTTTCTGCATCCAGCAGGGATTCTTCTTTTGTGTTTCTGCACCTGCGGTTCCCACACAAGGTTGCAACATTGTTTGTCAACACTGTCTGCTCTCATTTTCTCGCACATTTGACCCTCTGATGTTCTGTGTACCTACACTCTGTCCTCCTCCTGTCTAGGCCTGTTGTGTGTGTGTGTGTGTGTGTGTGTGTGTGTGTGTGTGTGTGTGTGTGTGTGTGTGTGTGTGTGTGTGTGTGTGGGAGGTTGCGTGTGGTACACAGAACATCAATTTCCACACTTCTATTAGCCCCGGGTCCAGTGGACCCGGACATCTTATTTGTAATAGAAATGTGTAGGAGGGGGTGTATGGTGTGTGGTCATTAAATATGTATTCTGATAAATGTTCTTCACAGAAAATGAGCCAAAGTCAGTGAGTCTCAGTTTGAAAAATTTAATAAATGTATCATTTTTCTTTTAATAAAAAATTAAAACGGGTCCCACAGACCCGAACACCACACAAGGGTTACATTGGAGGGGATACACATGATGACAACACAAAATAACTACAGTGCAAAATATTCAAAATGTTTTATTTTTAAATAAAAACTTTCTGACATGAAAATAAACCTTTTTTTGTCTCAATTTAAAACACAAATCAGTTTGGCCAAGGAAGAAGAAGTCTAGTAAACAAGCTGTGTTCTTCTCCAACAACGACATGTAGTTTAGTGCAAACAAATCGAAATACAATATTTTTCTCCTGTTTGGGTGGGACAAATGCGTCTGTCTCCCGTATTGGGGGGGTGGACACTTTGCTCGCCCGCCTCTCCAAAATGTTACTTGCACAATACCACTTCCAAGCACATACTGCAGGTGGCTGAGTCTGCAATCATTTAGCACGAAAATGAGGCACCCCCGTTTATGTCGGCGACGGTGCCATTACCGAACCACGTGTCAGTACCCATCCCATGTGTACAGTACATTTATTATAAGTACATGGCCGTAAATGATGTTCCAGAAACAATAGTGTATGTCAAATTGGACACCTTAGCGTGTATCTTGCAGGGTGGTGTTGCCTGGGTACAGAGGAGAGGATGAAGTATTCTGTACATTTACTTGTCCATCCAGTCAAAACGAGCTGCCGTGCAGATTCCTACAGGCAATAAACGCTGTGCAACGCATGAAAAAACGTCAGCACCTAGTGACGCCTTTTCTCCCCAGCACATTGACGTCAATACCCCTCTAGGTTTACTGTCACCTGCCTCCTATTCCATGTTGGTGCCATCACATCGTGGTTATGTGGACGGCTAAAGGCCTACTGAAATGATTTTTTTTCATTTAAACGGGGACAGCAGATCCATTCTATGTGTCATACTTGATCATTTCACGATATGGCCATATTTTTGCACTTTAGCTACGGAGCTAACGTGATAGCATCGGGCTTAACTGCAGATACAAACAAAATAAATAAACCCCTGACTGGAAGGATAGACAGGAAATCAACAATACTATTAAACCATGGACATGTAACTACACGGTTAATGCTTTCCAGCAGGCTGGCGAAGCTTAACAATGCTGTTGCTAACGACGCCATTGAAGCTAACTTAGCTACGGGACCTCACAGAGCTATGCTAAAAACATTAGCTATCCACCTACGCCAGCCAGCCCTCATCTGCTCATCAACAGTTAGTCCCTGGACGCCGAGATGAGCGGTCACACTCTCTTTCGCTCCCGATCGGGAATTCAAACAACTGCTCGGATTATCCCACACTTCCTCCTTTTTCTACTGTGGATCACAGATTTATATTTTAAACCTCCTCAGATACTTTACCCTCTTGAAAATGAGAGTCAAGAACGCAAAATGGACATACACAGTGACTTTTATCTCCACGACAATACATCAGCGAAACACCTTGGCTTTGGAGCTAACGTGTTAGCATCATGCTTGACTGCATCGAGGCAGAAGAAACATGCCCCTGACTGGAAGGATAGACAGAAAGTCAATAATACTACTATTACTTCTACTATCAGGAGACACTGAACTCAACCCTGGACCTGCAACAGCACGGTTAATTTTGTCCCGACTGGCGAAGACTAGCAATGCTACTGCTAGCGTCGCCATCGAACTTGGCTACCGGCTCATCTCAGCTCAAGCTCACCTGTGCTCCAGGGATCGGCGGCTCGGCGAAGGACTTCGCCCCGTTCATCGACACGGTCGGAGGCTCGGCGGCGGCGGTGGAGGACGACCCAGTCATCGGAGAAGGCAATACTCAGCGGCGGTGAACGACGCGGCGGCTGCGGTGGAGGACGACCCAGTCATCGGAGAAGGCAGCGACTCAGCGGCGGTGACCGACGCGGCGGCTGCGGTGGACGGCGACCCAGACATCGGTGATGGCGGGGAGCTGCACGAGATGGCGGGGGTCCACGCGGCCTCTCCCCGGTCCCAGACGGTCGAGGACGCGGCATACACAGGATTTAGAGGCGCCTTTACACAAACATTTTCGCTGTTCTCTTTCTCTTTGTCTTCAAAAAAGCCCGCCAAAAGGAAATCCACCCCCACCCCCAGCAACCCTACCTGGCCTCCCCCTCCCCCCCTTTCCAACTCCGCCCCTCCCCCTCCCTCCCCCTTCACCTGGAGGATGATCATTATGCCTCTCTCTCTCTCTCCTCTCTCTCCTTGCTCTCCAACTTCAACAGCAATAATAACCAACAATTTTTCTGGTCAGTACCACAACACAGCAGACTCTGATGCTCTTTTTGGTTCCAGTGGACTACACATCATCCACCTTAATGTGAACAGCCAAATTTGATCAAAGTATTTCTGACTCAGAGATAGAAATATAAAACTTTTCGCTTATCAGAAAGGATAGGAATAAACACGGTGGGGGCGTTTGTATGTATATTCACCAGGATATTAAATACATAACTCGCACTGGTCTTAACCACAATGACCTGGAATCTGTGTGGGCGGAAATCAAATTTAAAAACGCTAAGCCGGTACTAATAGGGACTGTTTATAGACCCCCTAATCAGAGTGATTTCTATGGGGCTTTGGAAGAATGCTTGGCAGGGACAGACAACGTGGAGAAAATTATAACTGGGGATCTGAACAAAGATATTCAACGCAAAGATGCGCCTGTCTTCAGATCCTTCAGCAAGTTTTGTAATCTGCACAGTCTTTCCCAGCTAATAGCGCTACCTACAAGGGTGTGTGATTCAACCCAATCAACCATAGATCTCATTCTCACTTCAGACCGGCCTAAAATAAAAAATAGTGGGGTCATGATCTGTGGTCTTAGCGACCACTATCTAACCTTCTGCACCCGCAAAATAGCTAAACCTAAAGCCAATGGCCACATAACAGCCCAATCCAGATCCCTCAAAAAATACTCCAATGACAATTTCAATTTAAAATTAGATGAGTGGGACTGGTCCCCTGTGCTCGCGAGCAACCTGGTCGATGTTGCTTGGGATCGCTTCAAAACGGCGTTCCTAAAGATACTAAATGACATGGCTCCCGTGAAAACAGTCAGGATCAAAGCCCGCTCGGAACCATGGATGAATCCGGACCTTTTAGCTGCCATAAAAGACAGAGACAGGAAATACTCTGAATACCAAAAATGTAAAGCAGAAGTACATAAACAACCCAATAATATCAACCTCAAATTACTCCTTTCAACTCTCAAAAAGCAATGCAATAAATTAAGAAATAAGTCAACCAACCTGACTAAATCCTTAAAAAAAAATTACATTAACGACAAAATAGAGGAAAACACAAATAAGCCACGTGAGCTCTGGAAAATTCTCAACAACCAGCTTCCTGGTTGCAACCAGAAACTTAAAACAAGACTCACCAACATCAGCATCAAGGAGGGTGACTCCCCTCATTACAGACAAAATGGAGGTAGCTAGCAGACTTAACATCTTTTTTACCAGCATAGCCGCAACTCTTGTCCCACCACTCTGGTCGCTTTGGTGTAGAACACATTAAAGCCTTCTACAGAAAGCTAGGAGTATCCAACGATGATTTCAAATTAGAAATGGTCACAGCTGATGAGGTGTTTAAAAAATTGAGCGCGCTCCACCCTAACAAGGCCACAGGCCTTGATAATATTCCCTCCAGATTCCTCAGGGACTCTGCCTCCATCATTGCCCCGATCATCACGCAAATAATAAACCTATCAATTACACAAGGCCAAGTACCAAAAGATTTTAAGATAGCAAGAGTAACTCTCCTCTTTAAAAAAGGAAGCAAATTGGAACCTGGCAACTACCGACCTGTTTCTATTCTCAGTTCCATTTCGAAAGTAATGGAGAAAATAGTTTATGAACAGGTCGATAGTTACCTTGCCACTAATAAACTCATGTACAAATTCCAATCCGGCTTCAGAACTAACCACTCCACTGACACATGCCTTCTCTATCTGACCGACCACATCAAACATGAGGTGGACGCGGGCAAATACTGCGGCATGGTCATGCTGGACCTTCAGAAGGCCTTTGACACCGTTAACCACGCTATACTGTTGGATAAGCTCAGAGCAATCGGATTTAACAAAACCTCATGGAGCTGGATGCAATCTTACTTGGAAGGGAGGGAGCAGGTGGTAGAGGTGAACGGCAGCGTGTCCCCCCCCCCTCTCGGTGAGCTGTGGAGTCCCCCAAGGCAGTATATTGGGACCTTTACTGTTCCTAATATACATAAACGACATGTCATCTGCATGCGACTGTGAATTGTTTTTGTTTGCGGATGACTCTGCCCTGCTGGTATCCGGCAAGGACAAGTCACAGGTGGAGAAAATCCTCAGTGCTGAGCTCTGTAGAACTTGCACCTGGTTCGCTGACAACAAGCTATCCATACACTTGGGTAAAACAGAATCCATCCTGTTTGGGTCCCACATCAAACTTAAGAAAGTCAATGACTTCACCATAAAAGTGGGTGACATTGTTATCACCAGGAAAGATGAGGTCACCTACCTAGGTTCCATTCTAGAGGCTAACCTTTCCTGTGATAAAATGGCAACGAAGGTAATCAAAAAGGTTAACCAACGAATGAGATTTCTCTACAGAATCTCCTCTCTGGTCAACAAAAGCACCTTGAGGATTCTGGCGGGAACTCTCGTTCAACCCTTTTTCGATTACGCATGCACCTTCTGGTACTCCAGCACCTCCAAAACCCTCAAATCTAAACTGCAAACATCTCAGAACAAGCTAGTCAGGTTACTTCTAGACCTCCACCCCAGATCCCACCTCACTCCTACCCACTTCTCTAAAGTGGGCTGGCTCAAGGTGGAGGACAGAGTTAAACAACTTGCACTGAGCCTAGTCTATAAAATCCGCTACACCTCCCTGATACCGAAGTACATGTCAAACTACTTCCTTAACGTAAATGACTGCCATAACCACAACACCAGGGGGAGCTCCACTAACCACGTTAAACCCAGATTCCGAACTAACAAAGGTCTTAACTCATTCTCTTTCTATGCCACATCAATGTGGAATGCGCTCCCAACAGGTATAAAAGAAAGGGCATCTATATCCTCCTTCAAAACCGCAATAAAAGTTCACGTCCAGGCAGCTACAACCCTAAACTAACACCCTTCCAGGATTGCTAATAATCAAATGTAAACAATCAAATGCAGATACTTTTTCTTATGCCTTCTGATCTCTCTCTCTCTCTCTCTCTCTCACTCTCTCTCTCTCTCTCTCTCTCTCTCTCTCTCTCTCTCTCTCTCTCTCTCTCTCTATGTCCACTACTTGATGTCCATATCCTATCCCCCTCCACACCCCTGATTGTAAATAATGTAAATAATTCATTGTGATTATCTTGTGTGATGACTGTATTATGATGATAGTATATATGATAGTATATATCTGTATCATGAATCAATTTAAGTGGACCCCGACTTAAACAAGCTGAAAAACTTATTCGGGTGGTACCATTTAGTGGTCAATTGTACGGAATATGTACTTCACTGTGCAACCTACTAATAAAAGTCTCAATCAATCAATCAAAAACACCCGTGCTCACCTGCGTTCCAGCGATCGACGGAGCGACGAAGAACTTCACCCGATCATCGATGCGGTCGGCGGCTAGCGTCGGATAGCGCGTCTGCTATCCAAGTCAAAGTCCTCCTGGTTGTGTTGCTGCAGCCAACCGCTAATACACCGATCCCACCTACAGCTTTCTTCTTTGCAGTCTTCATTGTTCATTAAACAAATTGCAAAAGATTCACCAACACAGATGTCCAGAATACTGTGGAATTTTGCGATGAAAACAGAGCTTTTTGTATTGGATACAATGGTGTCCGAATACTTCCGTTTCAACCATTGACGTCACGCGCATACGTCATCATACATAGACGTTTTCAACCGGAAGTTTCGCGGGAAATTTAAAATTGCACTTTATAAGTTAACCCGGCCGTATTGGCATGTGTTGCAATGTTAAGATTTCATCATTGATATATAAACTATCAGACTGCGTGGTCGGTAGTAGTGGGTTTCAGTAGGCCTTTAAGAATGCTTACCGACAACCTTCAAGACAACAATTCTGTCAGGTGGATGTCCGTGCCAAAAGTGGGTTTATTAAGTTAAAGTACCAATGATTGTCACACACACACTAGGTGTGGTGAAATTTGTCCTCTGCATTTGACCCATCCCCCTTGTCCACCCGCTGGGAGGTGAGGGGAGCAGTGAGCAGCAGATGGGGCCGCGCCCGGGAATCATTTTGGTGATTTAACCCCCAATTCCAACCCTTGATGCTGAGTGCCAAGCAGGGAGGTGAAGGGTCCCATGTTTATAGTCTTTTGGTTTGAACTCACAACCTACCGATCTCAGGGCGGACACTCTAACCCAGTGGTTCTTAACCTTGTTGGAGGTACCGAACCCCACCAGTTTCATATGCACATTCACCAAACCCTTCTTTAGTGAAAAATTAAATGTTATTTGTTTTCAAATTCAAGACAGAGTTATATGTTTTTGGTAACACTTTAGTATGGGGAACATATTCTAAGTAACAAAGACTTAATTTAGAGTTTTTTGGACACTAGGGGAACATATTCTAAGTAGCAAAGACTTAATTTGGAGTTATTTGGTTAGGGTTTAGGTTAGAGGGTTAGGGCCAAGATTCAAGATTCAAGATTCAAGATGCTTTATTATTATCTATTCTTTAACATGTACAAGACACATAAGAACTGAAATTTCATTTTCGGAACAGTCCCACTAAGAGCAGACATATGTTACAGGGAGACAAGATGGGACCGCCAACAGATCAGCCACTTACGGCGCTCCTTAAAAAAGGTGGGAAAAAGGTGATATTGGGAAAGGGGGGAAGAGTAAAAAAATATCAGTCTAAGGCTGGACCCTCGGGAGGGGGTCCACACTGAGTCCAAGGGAAAAAACCTCACATAGCATAGCACACATAAACATGTTACATATAATCACAAATCACATCAACTCGCAACAGGGGGGGGTTGGGGCCCTGGAGGCCGGCCTGCTGCTATAAAGCGCTACTAGTAATCCATAATCCCAGGAATTAAGCAGTGGTGAAGGCGTTGGTTGAGGAAGGGGCGGGTGCGTGCATGTATGCCCAATTAACTTGGGTGTGATGTTGAAATGTTTTTGTGGACTGGGCCGATCTCAAAGTTCGACACCAGGTGTTGTTGAGAAAACATATTTTCCAGGGTTAGAAGGTTAGGGTTATAATAAGGCCATGCCGAATAAGGCATTGATAAGTACTTAATAATGATTAGTTAAGAGCCAATATGTTACTAATTTCCACGCTAATAAGCAACTCATTAATGGAAAATATGTTCCCCATACCAAAGTGTTACCATGTTTTTTTTTACTGGTGCACAAAATGAACCGTGCATGAACATCACCTTGTTCAAAGAACTAAACCAACATAGTGCATAAACTCACAACAAATTACACACCTGCAAATCAGTCTGACTTCTGCTGTTGCCGTGTCCGTAACACGCCGATAGGGAGAAGTTTTTATTTACACGATGAGTCGGTTGCGTCTTGACCTCCGCCGAACCCCTGAGCCCGACTCACCGAACCCCTAGGGTTCGATCGAACCCAGGTTAAGAACCACTGCTCTTTTTTTAATTAAAAAAAAAATAATAATAATAATTTTTTTTTAAATTTTATTTATTTTTTAAAATTTTTTTTTTAAAAAAAAAAAAAAAAAAAAAAAAAAAAAAAAAAAGAACCACTGCTCTAACCACTAGGCCACTGAGTAGGTTTACGTGTGGATTGGATGTCCTTCAAATGTGCGGGTGTGCTTGGCCTTACATATTCTTTAGTTGATGAAACAATGGTGCGTGTTCCCTCACCTCAGAAACATTGGAAGCATGAACAATGTATGAAAAGCCTTTGAGATAGTGTGAACCATTACCATAACATTTTCACAGCAGTGCGCCTGTCACATCATAAGAGTAGGCAGCATAAAGTGCCTTCTCCACACAAAAGAACCTGGCACCTATGCCTTACAAAATATGTCATTATTTTTTACTTTATTTTGTATCCCTTCAGTCGGTATTAAAGTCCTGTTTCCAGCTGAGGTCTAAACTTTCAAACAACTTGAAGTGATTCCTTTTCCATTTCCCTGTGTCATGCTTCCTTTTAATCTAGCGGCACCAAAAGAACCAGCTATTCCACAACAACAACAACAATAAAAAGGTTAGATCTTGCTTTCTGTTTCATCTCAGCTTCCCGCAGTCCCCAGATGCGTCTGATGCCTGCGCTCGTCGTCGGCGCTTGGGCGATTGCACCAGGCCTCGGTTTGTGTGTCTTTGTTGCATCTTCTTGTCGCCCTGAAATCTGCCTGACGGTTCGGCAGCCTCAGGCCCCGTAGGAGATACCGAGAGATTTAACGTCGCCAAGACTGCGCCTCGCACACCCGAGAGCAGGGGTCATCAATTATGTTGGTCCAAGGGACAGAATTGTTCTTGGCAGAAATGGTAAGGGCAAGATCCTATCATAAAATAAAATAAAATTAATCTTGTACCCCAAGTATTTCACAGTATTCCCTCGATGATCGCTTTTGCTTGTGTTTTAAGAATTGTGCGACACTATACCATGAGGTTTTAAAGGCCTACTGAAATGATTTTTTTTTCTTTAAACGGGGATAGCAGATCTATTCTATGTGTCATACTTGATCATTTCGCGATATTGCCATATTTTTGCTGAAAGGATTTAGTAGAGAACATCGACGATAAAGTTCGCAACTTTTGGTCGCTGATAAAAAAAGCCTTGCCTGTACCGGAAGTAGCGTGACGTCACAGGTTGAAAGGCTCCTCCCATTTCCCCATTGTTTACACCAGCAGCGAGAGCGATTCGGACCGAGAAAGCGACGATTACCCCATTAATTTGAGCCAGGATGAAAGATTTGTGGATGAGGAACGTGAGAGTGAAGGACTAGAGTGCAGTGCAGGATGCTTTTTTTTTCCCGTAACTTAGGTACAAGCTGGCTCATTGGATTCCACACTCTCTCCTTTTTCTATTGTGGATCACAGATTTGTATTTTAAACCACCTCGGATACTATATCCTCTTGAAAATGAGAGTCGAGAACGCGAAATGGACATTCACAGTGACTTTTATCTCCACGACAATACATCGGCAAAGCACTTTAGCTACGGAGCTAACGTGATAACATCGGGCTTAACTGCAGATAGAAACAAAAGAAATAAACCCCTGACTGGAAGGATAGACAGAAAAATCAACAATACTATTAAACCAGGGACCTGTAACTACACGGTTAATGCTTTCCAGCCTGGCGAAGCTTAACAATGCTGTTGCTAACGACGCCATTGAAGCTAACTTAGCAACGGGACCTCACACAGCTATGCTAAAAACATTAGCTATCCACCTACGCCAGCCAGCCCTCATCTGCTCATCAACACCCGTGCCCACCTGCGTTCCAGCGATCGACGGAGCGACGAAAGACTTCACCCGATCATCAATGCGGTCGGCGGCTAGCGTCGGATAGCGCTTCTGCTATCCAAGTCAAAATCCTCCTGGTTGTGTTGCTGCAGCCAGCCGCTAATACACCGATCCCACCTACAGCGTTCTTCTTTGCAGTCTTCATTGTTCATTATACAAATTGCAAAAGATTCACCAACACAGATGTCCACAATACTGTGGAATTTTGCGATGAAAACAGAGATTTTTGTATTGGATTCGATGGTGTCCGAATACTTCCGTTTAACTATTGACGTCACGCGCATACGTCATCATACATAGATGTTTTCAACCGGAAGTTTAGCGGGAAATTTAAAATTGCACTTTATAAGTTAACCCGGCCATATTGGCATGTGTTGCAATGTTAAGATTTCATCATTGATATATAAACTATCAGATCGTGTGGTCGGTAGTAGTGGCTTTCAGTAAGCCTTTAAGAATTGTGCAACACTATACCATGAGGTTTTAATTCCTGCTGCAGTCGACCCAAGCATAGTGGGAGCGGTACCTTTCACATTTGAACCAATACAATACCGGGTACTGAACGGTACCAATTTTTGCCACTGTTGTGTGTGTTAATAAAGGTTATTTATTTAATTAAAACATTTGATTTAATAATATAACATTATCTATCTTGTTTATTTACAAAACCCAAAACCAGTGAAGTTGGCACGTTGTGTAAATCGTAAATAAAAAGAGAATCAATGATTTGCAAATCCTCTTCAACCTATATTTTGAATGAAATTAATTTGAATGAAATAAGTTTATTTCGGTCACATAATCAACCATTAACCATTTTGTGTGACCAGTTTAACAGTACAGATTATACATATTTAACAATCATACACATTTACACACACACAAAAAAAAGAATGTGTCATGTCTTTTGATCATGTTTTTGTTTGGCCATGTGCTGATTGGTTTTTGGCCACTTAGTTCCTGCTTTTTCACTCCCTTGTTTTGTTTCCGTGGTTACCCATTAGTTTCACCTGGTGCTCATTTGGACACACGCACCTGTGTTAATCATGTCACTGTTATTTAAGCCTGTCTTTTTCTGTTGGTCGTCCTGGCGACATTACCGCTGTTACCCTTGACATTATTCATGCTTAACTCTGATGCTACCTCTGCTTTCCTCATGCCATGCCACAGTAAATCTTTTGTTTCAAGTCCATAGTTTTGCCCAAGTGCTAGTTTTTGTTTCATTAGCCAAGTTTGTATTTCCGCCTTGTGCGCGCCTTTTGTTTGTACTTTGTTAGTGTTATTAAATCATGTATTTACCTTCATCCGGTGTCTAGTCCAGTTCGTTTGCATCTTGGGAAATTAATCCTCGCAGGAAACTGTGCCACAGTCCATGTCATGACAGAATGACCGAAAAAGGAATAGGCTGAAGCCAAAGCTTATATTTGCCTATCCTATACCTCCACTGAAAATAAGATTGCCTGGATCATCAACGTTAAAAATTTAAAAAAAAAATCAATGGGATGAAAGTAATTGTTACTATATTTTATAATTTTCATTTATTTCACCTTTCAAGGTTTTCTTAAACCTTAACAAAGAACTACATGTATTCAACTCATCACTGAGCTTGTTCCACCATTTAACTCCTAAAACTGAAATACATTTGTATTTTATAATCGTTCTTACTTTACCTATTTCAAAAATCAATATCCCCCGTAAATTATAGTTGTCTCCTCTTAACTGAAATAACTTAAGAATATTCAATTGAATAGACTGCAAAGACAAGATACTTAACGTTCGAACTGGTAAACTTTGTTATTTTTTGCAAATATTAGCTCATTTGGAATTTGATGCCTGCAACATGTTTCAAAAAAGCTGGCACAAGTGGCAAAAAAGACTGAGAAAGTTGAGGAATGCTCATCAAACACTTATTTGGATCATCCCACAGGTGAACAGGCTAATTGAGAACAGGTGGGTGCCATGATTGGGTTAAAAAGCAGCTTCCATGAAATGCTCAGTCATTCACAAACAAGGATGGGGCGAGGGTCACCATTTTGTGAACAAATGCATGAGAAAATTGTCCAACAGTTTAAGAACAACATTTCTCTATTAGCTATTGCAAGGAATTTAGGGATTTCACCATCTACGGTCCGTACTATCATCAAAAGGTTCAGAGAATCTGGAGAAATCACTGCACGTAACATTGAATCCCCGTGACCTTGGATCCCTCGGGCTGTACTGCATCAAAAAGCGACATCAGTGTGTAAAGGATATCACCCCATGGGCTCAGGCACACTTCAAAAAAACACTGTCAGTAACTACAGTTTGTTGCTACATATGTAAGTGCAAAGTAAAACTCTCCTATGCAAAGCGAAAGCCATTTATCAACAACACCCATAAACGCTTCCCTGGGCCCAAGCTCATCTAAGATGGACTGATGCAACGTGTAAAAGTGTTCTGTGGTCTGATGAGTCCACATTATACATTTTTTTTTGGAAACTGTGGACATTGTGTCCTCCGGAACAAAGAGGAAAAGAACCATCTGGATTGTTCGAGGCGCAAAGTTGAAAAGCCAGCATCTGTGATGGTATGGGGGTGTATTAGTGCCCAAGGCATGGGTAACATACACATATGTGAAGGCACCATTAATGCTGAAAGGTACATACAGGTTTTGAAGCAACATATGTTGCCATCCAAGCAACGTTATCATGGACGCCCCTGCTTATTTCAGCAAGACAATGCCAAGCCACGTGTTACATCAACGTGGCTTCATAGTAAAAGAGTGCGGGTACTAGACTGACCTGGCTGTAGTCCAGACCTGTCTCCCATTGAAAATGTGTGGCACATTATGAAGCAAACGCCATGAGTGGATCTACACCTAACATCCACTGTAATGATATCAAATACAGAGTCAATACTACCGTGATTACGTCGGTATTTTTTGGCATCACAACATCTTCTTTCGTTTAAAAAAAAAGGATATTATGTTTATAAACTCAGGAAATATGTCCCTGGAAACATGAGGACTTTGAATATGACCAATGTATGATCCTGTAACTACTTGGTATCGGATTGATACCCAAATTTGTGGTATCGTCCAAAACTAATGTAAAGTATCAAACAACAGAAGAATAAGTGATTATTACATTTTAACAGAAGAGTAGACAGAACATGTTGAAAGAGAAAGTAAGCAGATATTAACAGTAAATGAACAAGTAGATTAATAATTCATTTTCTGCCACTTGTCCTTGATACTTTTGACAAAATAATAGAATGATAAATGACACAATATGTGACTGCATATGTCAGCAGCTATATTAGGAGTCTTTGTTTGTTTACTTACTACTAATAGACAAGTTGTCTAGTATATTCACTATTTTATTTAAGGACTTAACTGCAATAAGAAACATGTTTAATGTACTGTAATATTTTTTTGTTAAAATAAAGCCAATAATGCAATTTTTTTGTGGTCCCCTTTATTTCGAAAAGTACCAAAATAATTTTAGTACTGGTACCAAAATATCGGTATTGTTACAACACTAGCTGGAATCAACAGTTAGTTCGTCTTACGGCTATTTCAAAGGCGTGTCTGAAATTCTGAGATTACAGTGGGGAAAAAAACGACAGCAGCCGAGTTCCTAGTTGTGCATCCCTAATAATTCATCCATACTTGACAGCTCGTGACAACAACCCAGAGCCAGCTCCCGTACCTGAGCCTAGAAGGTCATTGTCACTGCTTCCTTAACGAGGCTCGAGTGCAAAAGCCGACCGGTCCACTCTCAGCCGCACGTGAGGGCGTTTGCCACTGTCAGCTTTGGTTATGTCAGCCCTCCGTGGTTTACATTCCAGAGAGTACAAACACACTGATCCCAAAGGAGCTCATCCATGCTCCTTCGCACACCCTTTTACGCCCCCGCGCCCCCGGTCCCCATAAATTA
The DNA here is from genome assembly GCF_033978785.1 of Entelurus aequoreus. Lineage (NCBI taxonomy): Eukaryota > Metazoa > Chordata > Actinopteri > Syngnathiformes > Syngnathidae > Entelurus > Entelurus aequoreus. The sequence goes on along the minus strand of NC_084734.1, from coordinate 79,125,342 downwards.
ATAAAAGAAGAAGCTGCCCCCGTGGGTAATTTGATTAAATACGACATCCCCGCTTTAAAGAGCCTGCTGACGAAGCAGAATAAAGAGGAGACATTGTTGGAAGAAATTGTCGCCATACTCAATACGTGACCCTTGTCCTGGCCATGTCACTTTTCTCTACTTATACCCGATCCATTTTCCAGGAGGGTTATGGGTAGGGATGATGTTTCATAAGAAATTATTGAGTTTGAGCCTATTATCGAATTTTCTTATCGAACCGATTCCTTATCGAGTCCAGATAGGTTGTTGTATTTGGAAAAAAACACACAATATTTGGTTTAAAAAAAGGTAACTTTTATTATATAAGAAAAAAATAAAATCTAATAATTAAATACATATTGACTGTTACCCCCCTAAAAATATAAAATAAAATAAACAAATATTGACTGTTGTTACCCAAAGTATATTAAGTGGGATTTTTCCAGAAAAACAAATATATACAGTAACACAAAAACAACCTGTCTCTGTGATCACTATAGGTGTATAAATAATAATATAGTGTTAAATAAAATCAGTCTCTTGAGCACAAAACTGAAAATAATACAGCTCTCCAAAAAGTGCACTTCTGCTGCTATTGGAACATACTAGCTACAGCTATTACTCAGGAAAAGGCTCAACAGGACTCAGTTGGACCTGCAGAACTTGCTGACACAGGACTGACAGCAGTGTCCGCGTCACCTGCTGTTGAGAGACTGTCTAGACCAGGGGTGTCCAAAGTGCGGCCCGGGGGCCATTTGTGGCCCGCAGCTAATTGTTTACCGGCCCGCCACACATTCTGGAAATGCTATTGCAAAAATAAAATAAAAACATTAAAAAAAGTGGAATAAAGTGACATTTAACTAGAAAAAGTTGCAATGTTGACACAAAGCTGCCAAGCAGGCTGTTCTTTTTTCTTTTTGTCTATCTTACTTTTTCTTTTTTTGCCATTGCTCAAAAAAAAAAAAAAATCAATGTTATAATGAATTATTGACCTATTCAAGGCTCCAGTTATTTCAAATATTTCACTTTAAAATGTTTTGTGTGGAAGATATTGCAAATATTGTGTGGTTGCCATACAAAAACATCAATGTTTTATTTGACAAAAGAGCATAAAACAAACAAAATTGTAGTTCAAACGTAAAATCGACCGATATATCTGAAGTTGATCTCGTAACTTAGGTGTTGAAAGTAATAAAAACAACTAATAAAAATGTATTACTTTGAGCGGGGCACCTTTTGGATCCCAAATATATTTAATGGGATTTTATTTATCTTTTCACTGTGATTACTCAAAAATAATGGTGTACTTTACATCAAACATTGCTTTCTGGATGTTTTGGGCGGTGGGGGAAATACTGCATATTTCAGTTTTATTATCAAACACTAAGTTGTTTTTGACAGAACAGGCATACAACCTTTTTTTTTTTTTTTTTAACTTTATATCAACTTGAAGTTGATATACTGTAGAGATTTACTGTAAGCGTTAAATAAATAAAAAATAATAATAATTTGACTTGTTTTTAACATTTTAATGACTTAGACCCTCTATGGTCCCCGGGAGCCCTAAAGGTAAAAAACAAACAAAATCCATATATTTTGTTATTGTTTGAAAATGAAAATTATAAAAATGGCCCTCGCATGCTTTAATTTTTCCGTATGCGGCCCTCAGTGGAAACAGTTTGGACACCCCTGGTCTAGACCTAAGAGACATGTTCAGCCACGTAAGAGGCTGATTGAGAGTTGTTAAGAACTCGTGGTTTTTTCGAGTTCTTAAAAAAAAAAAAAAAAAAAAAAAAGTGTTGACATAACTGTTTGTTATGTAGCTTTGACATTTATGCACTTTATTTCTTTATTGAAAGAAAATTCTATGAAGAGAAAAGTTCTTTGCAAATGTGGTTACAATGCTAAAAAATGAAAAGTTAAAGCTAAAAAAAGAAATACACTTTATTGAGTTAACATTATTTCTTTACAGGGGGAAAGATGTGATGTTATGAGCTAGGGACTATAACAACTACACTACCCAGCATGCAACGGGAGTGACGAGCATGCGCGGTAGCCCCGAAAAGTGTTGTTGCATGTCACCACCCGGCAGCTAAGAATGAGGTTATGAGCACGCTGTGAAAGTAAACGTCAAGAACTCAGCCAACACGCCTCGTCTGCATTATTTATAATTACTCAGACAACACATATACAGTGTGATTTTGTTTTGTTTACAAGGAAAGAAAAACAAAAGTTAAAAAAGGGAGATGTGTTGTATATATATGTATGGGCTGCGGTTGCTTTAAGAACGTTGCGACAGCTGCCGTAAAGGAGGTGCGTTGCTAGCCTGGTTGCTATGTTTCCGGTTGGTCGTAAAAGTGTTTGTCATGTGTTTGTACCTTGCTCAAAACTCCCAGTAAAGTTATTCATTGGATTATACCTTTTGTTTTGAACTTTATTACACCTTGGAGCGCTTTTTCCGGTCCATTGTTTTTCCTGCTTTCGCTATCTGCGCCTAATGACTGAGCTACGTGACGTCATTTCTTGTGATGTCCCACGGGGCATTTCTGGTCGGGACGGGATTCGTTCCCAGGGATTCGAATAAAGAACCAACTCTTTTTCTTTACTATAGTGGTCTCGATAACGGGTACCGGTTCTCAAAAAGGGATTTGAGTCCGAGGACTCGGTTGTTTTCTTATCGAACAACCGGGGAAACCGGGTTCGAGCATCATCCCTAGTTATGGGAGGGGAAAAAAGCCACTGTTCTGTATACGAGGTCTTGTCAGTCACCTAATTTGATGAAATCCCACACCAGATGTGTCTTGCCTTAATTGAGTTTTGTTTCCTTTATTCCATAGCAGACGTTAATGGTTTCGTATGGTGCATAAGCCTTTGGGCTTATCCACGGCACAAACTGCTACTTTTCAACCGGCACACAGTGCAAACAACAACATGAGCTCGGGCATCTGTTATACACCGACAACATAAATGAGCAGAACCAATTTCTGCCAGATATGCCGAGGGAATTGTATTAGCATTTTAGGAAGAGAAAAAAAAAAAAAAGTGATTACAAGGACTCAAATGCGGAATCCGCCCTACTTTACTTACTGTCATTACTATATTGTCATTAGCTGGGATTGTCAATTTCAGTGAATTTGAAATGCATATCGTCGTCGGAAATGTTAATCTCTCATTGCATTGTCTGTGTGAGAAGTAAGAATGAGCATAATAAACAATAGTTGTTAGGGAATAGATCTTGGAGAATTGTGTGGAATTGACTGTTTATCAGTTTCAATTGTGAAGCATTTGTGGTGAAATGGAGTAAACTACTGTGGGACCTTGATTTACTAACAACTCATTGTACTGATCTTTTGACTTACAAACCACAGACCGAATAAAAATATGCTTTGGTGTATGGAAACCGTCTCAGTGTAAGTAAGTAAGTAAGTACATTTTATTTATAAAGCCCTTTTCACAGATAAAATCACAAAGCGCTGTACAAAACATACACTGTATTGCCAAAAGTATTTGGCCACCTGCCTTGACTCACATATGAACTTGAAGTGCCATCCCATTTTGATGTGGGTCCACCTTTCATATTTCACCTTCATATTCTCTACTGCTCACTAGTGTTACCATATCTGAGCTACTGTGTAGAAATATGGGGAAATAATTACAAAAGTACACTTCATTCATTAACGGTGTTACAAAAAAGATCAGTTAGAATAATACATAATGTTGGATATAGAGAACATACAAACCCTTTATTTATTGAATCAAAAATACTGAAATTCCACGACATAGTGAATTTGCAAACAGCTAAAATTATGCACAAAGCAAACTATAACCTGCTACCCAAGAATATACAACAATTCTTCTCAAAAAAAGAGGAGAAATATAATCTTAGAGAAAAACGTAATTTAAAACATTTGTTTGCACGTACAACACTTAAGACCTTCAGTATATCAGTATGTGGAATTAAATTATGGAATGGATTAAGCAAAGCAATCAAACAATGTACTAATATGATACACTTCAAGAAACTCTTCAAACTTAAAGTGTTTACAAAGTACAATGAAGAAGAACCATGACAAACATTCTCAATTTATTTCATCCATCCATTCATTCATTCTTAAAGTAATCTTACTTATCTCATCATATGAAATATGACTTACTTCACCAATTATTATTATTAAATTCTTACTATTATTTATTTATTTATTTTTATTGTAATTACTTATGGAGTTTATTGTGAAAAAATTGTGAACAGGAAGTGAACAAAAAGTTTTGCAACTGTTATGTAAAGAAAAGGGGTAGGATTAAATAAGCTCTGCTTCTTCCTACTCCTTTTCGAACATGTTGAAAAGAAACTGGAAATTGTGATGTATTATGTTGTATGCTTGCATGTTCGAAATAAACTCAAACTCAAACTCAAACTCAAACTCAAACTCAAACTCAAACTCAAACTCAAAACTCAAACTCAAACCTTTTGCAGCTATTACAGCTTCAACTCTTCTGGGAAGGCTGCCCACAACGTTGCGGAGTGTGTTTTTAGGAATTTTCGAGCATTCTTCCAAAAGCTCATTGGTGAGGTCACACACCGATGTTGGTCGAGAAGGCCTTGTCAAGACGTGGACTACGGGATGTTTGTTTTCCCGAGTTGCAAGGAAAGTTGGACTGGACATGGGATGAAGGTAAATACATCATTTATTTTAGCACTAACAAAAGAACAAACAAAAGGCGCGCTCGAGGCGGAGATCAAACTTAGCTATGAAAACAAAACTAGCACAAAGGCAAAAACTATGGACATGAAATAAATCACTTACTGTGACCAGAACAAACAGCATGAACTATGATAAACATGAGGTAGCATGGGTAGTAGACGTAACAGAGGTATCAGAGTAAATGTCGCCAGGCTGACTTCCTGGCAACTATGGGGTTAAATAATGCAGACATGATTGACAACAGGTGCGCGAGTGCAAAACGTGAAACAGGTGAAACTAATGGTCGCTATGGTGACAAAACAAACAAGAGTGCACGATGAGTCCAAAAAACAAACAGCACATGGCCAAACAAAAACATGATCAACAGACATGACAGGCCTGGCTTTCAGTCTCCGTTCTAATTCATCCCAAAGGTGTTCTATCGTGTTCAGGTCAAGACTCTGTGCAGGTCAGTCAAGTTCATCCACACCAGACTCTGTCATCCATGTCTTTATGGACCTTGCTTTGTGCACTGGTACACAGTCACGTTGGAAGAGGAAGGGGCCCGCTCCGAACTGTTCCCACAAGGTTGGGAGCATGGAATTGTCCAAAATGTTTTGGTATACTGGAGCATTCAAAGTGCCTTTCACTGGAACTAAGGGGCCAAGCCCAACTCCTGATAAACAACCCCACAGCATAATTCCGCCTCCACCAAATTTCACACTCGGCACAATGCAGTCCGAAATGTAGCGTTTTCTTGGAACCCTAAAAACCCAGACTCGTCCATCAGATTGCCAGATGGAGAAGCGTGATTCATCACTCCAGAGAACGCGTCTCCACTGCTCTAGAGTCCAGTGGCGACGTGCTTTACACTAGTGGTCCCCAACCTTTTTGTAACTGCGGACCGTTCAAGTCTTGAAAATTTGTCCCACGTATGGGGTGGGGGGGAGGAGATTTTTTAAATACTTTTTTGTCATAAAAAAATACAATCATGTGTGCTTACGGACTGTATCCCTGCAGACTGTATTGATATATATTGATATATAATGTAGGAAACAGAAATATTAATAACAGAAAGAAACAACCCTGACCCCTCTCTGTCAGTGTATGTGGCCTACCAATTTGTGGCTGAGTTGCTGTTGTTCCCAAACTCTTCCATTTTCTTACAATAAAGCCAACAGTTGACTTTAGAATATTTAGGAGCGAGGAAATGTCACGACTGGATTTGTTGCCCAGGTGGCATCCTATGACAGTTCCACGCTGGAAGTCACTGAGCTCCTGAGAGCGGCTCATTCTTTCACAAATGTTCGTAGAAACAGTCTCCATGCCTAAGTGCTTGATTTTATACACCTGTGGCCGGGCCAAGTGATTAGGACACCTGATTCTGATCATTTGGATGGGTGGCCAAATACTTTTGGCAATATAGTGTAGGTGAAGTAAAACAACAATTCAATTAAAAACAACAGGGGCAGCATCATAAAAAGGATACAGAGTGGATTAAAATTGATAGTTAAAAGGTGCATTAACTAAAAGCTTTACTAAAAAGGGAAGTTTTCAAATATTTCTTAAAAGTGTCCACACAGTCAATATCACGGAGGGACTGGTGCAAATTGTTCCAGAGTCTGGGAGCTATAGCCTGTAATGCCAGGTCTCCACGGGTTTTAAAACAAGTTTTTGGGATCTTTAGAAGACCCTGGCCTGAAGACCGCAGGCTGCGCCCTGAAGAGTAGGGGCACAGTGTATGGACGTTTCATCTAGGGATGTCCGATAAGGGCTTTTTTGCCGATACCCGATATTCCGATATTGTCTAACTCTTAATTACCGATACCAATATCAACCGATACCGATATATACAGTCGTGGAATTAACACATTATTATGCCTAATTTGGACAACCAGGTATGGTGAATATAAGGTCCTTTTTAAAAAAAATAATAAAATAAAATAACATAAATAAATTAAAAACATTTTCTTAAATAAAAAAGAAAGTAAAACAATATAAAAACTAGGAATCTCCGATAATGGCTTTTTTGCCAATATCCGATATTCCGATATTTTCCAACTCTTAATTACAGATACCGATATCAACCGATACCGATATATACAGTCGTGGAATTAACACATTATTATGCCTAATTTGGACAACCAGGTATGGTGAAGATATGGTCTTTTTTTTTAAAGAAATATTAAATAAAATAAGGTAAATACATTAAAAACATTTTTTGAATAAGAAAGAAAGTAAAACAATATAAAAACAGTTACATAGAAACTAGTAATTAATGAAAATGAGTAACATTAACTGTTAAAGGTTAGTACTATTAGTGGACCAGCAGCACACAATCATTGTAAGTGTATCTCGTGTTTTGTATGTTGATTTAATAAAAAACCAAAAACCAAAAAACAAAACGATACAGATAATTTAAAAAATGATACCGATAATTTCCGATATTACATTTTAAAGCATTTATCGGCCGATAATATCGGACATCTCTAGTTTCATCCATTGTGGGCGTGTTGACTGATCTCCGGTGCTCATTCAGTCAGTCGTTAGCTACTGCGCTAATGTGTTAGTTGTGTGCTTTTTTAGCAATTTTCTATTCTTGTTAGCTCAATATGAGTCCAAACGGTGTCATGGACAAGCGATGTGTGCTTTACAACATTCAGGAAGTATCCACAGCGTTGTCAACACTGGCTCCTCCTACCGCTGCACACCAACAAGTTTAACCAACAAGGTAAAGGGGATTTTATCTCTTATTGCTAATCATTGTAGCGACCTGGCTGTTTAAAGCTAAGCAGTTTTTGGCATTCAAACTGTGAGCGCCCCACGGGGCGAGTGACAATGTGTGGGTGCTTGTCGGCAGGGTGGCTGCGTACAAAGAAAACAGTTCAGTTACTTGTTGTTGATATTTTTTTTAAGTAAATATACATATGATTCATTACCCTCTTGTTATGTTTGTTTGATATAAGTAATGCATGGCACTTTATATACTGCTCAAAATGTACAAACTTTTACTAGAAAATAGACTTTTGTCGAGGCTTTAACCCATTATTCATATTTACATTGTTTCTTATCAGATACAAAACCCAAAACCAGTGAAGTTGGCACGTTGTGTAAATCATAAATAAAAACAGAATATAATGATTTGCCGATCCTTTTCAACCTATATGCAATTGATTAGACTGTAAAGACAAGATACTTAACGTTCGAACTGGAACACGTTGTTATTTTTTGCAAAAATTAGCTCATTTGGAATTTGATGCCTGCAACATGTTTCAAAAAAGCTGGCACAAGTGGCAAAAAAAACTGAGCAAGTTGAGGAATGCTCATCAAACACTTATTTGGAACATCCCACAGGTGAACAGGCTAATTGGGAACAGGTGGGTGCCATGATTAGGTATAAAAGCAGCTTCCATGAAATGCTCAGTCATTCACAAACAAGGATGGGGCGAGGGTCACCACTTTGTGAACAAACGCGTGAGCAAATTGTCGAACAGTTTAAGAACAACATTTCTCAACGAGATATTGCAAGGAATTTAGGAATTTCACCATCTACGGTCTGTAATATCATCAAAAGGTTCAGAGAATCTGGAGAAATCACTGCACGTAAGTGATGATACTACGGACATTCGATCCCTCAGGCTGTACTGCATCAAAAAGCGACATCAGTGTGTAAAGGATATCACCACATGGGCTCAGGAACACTTCAGAAAACCACTGTCAGTAACTACAATTGGTCGCTAAATCTGTAAGTGCAAGTTACAACTCTACTATGCAAAGCAAAAGCCATTTATCAACAACACCCAGGAACGCCGATGGCTTCGCTGGGCCCGAGCTCATCTAAGATGGACTGATGCAAAGTGGAAAAGTGTTCTGTGGTCTGACGAGTCCACATTTCAAATTGTTTTTGTGTCTTCCGAACCAAAGAGGAAAAGAACCATGCGGATTGTTAATAAAAGCCAGCATCTGTGATGGTATGGGGGTGTATTAGCAGTGTTGGGTTAGTTACTGAAAACCAGTAACTAGTTACAATTACTAGTTACTTTATTTCAAAAGTAACTCAGTTACTAACTCAGTTACTTACACCAACAAGTAATGTGTTACTGTGAAAAGTAACTATTTAGTTACTTATTTTTTCCCCCTTTTTTTAAGGCTCCCATTAATGCCCTTTTAGCCTTCATTTCAGTACTGTTATTGCACTGGAGAATAATACCATCTGTTGATCAACTTTACATGCATTTGCATCAGTGAACTCAGAAAGCAATGTGGTCTACATACAACACACAAACAATGTGGTCTACATACAACACACAAACAATGTGGTCTACATACAACACACAAACAATGTGGTCTACATACAACACACAAACAATGTGGTCTACATACAACACACAAACAATGTGGTCTACATACAACACACAAACAATGTGGTCTACATACAACACACAAACAATGTGGTCTACATACAACACACAAAGATAAAGATATGTTTCAAAGGGCCAATTTATTTCAGGCCAGAAAAAATTGACAAAACTATTTTAAATAGCTGCAACATAATGGCACTTTAACTTGAACTCTAAGTAGATAGGATCTTTGATCCAAGACACAACTTACATTTAACTAAAATGTTATTTTCTTTGTGCTCGACAAAAGAAAAGTATTGAGAATGTCTCCATGTTAAAAAACTCGACTTCTGGCTGCGCCATGATGTCTTGTTAGTTGTTATGAGAGTAGCGTATGTGTGTGTGTGTGTGTGTGGCCCTTTAAGATATGACAGCATGAGAGGTGAGTGACGTCAGTGAGTGAGTGGGCGAGAGAGGTGAGGGAGCGGCGACAGTGAGTGCGTGCAGGTGCTCTAGCTTGCTGGATGGCTGCGTGCAATAAAGTCACAAAGTTGCAACAAACCGCCGGGCTCGTCATTCACTCTCAGCTGTAAAGACCCTCTTCCGGGTAAAGTGAAGGTTGTTAGACCCGAAGTACGGCTCTGGAGGAACGTCTCCCCTGCGGGGAGGCGTGCTTTCTGTGGGTGGGGGAAAGCACGCCTCTTCTTTTCCATCGGAGCGCTCCAATAAAACACACTCAGATCTTCAGTTTCTAGCCGATACTACATAAAAATAACGTAAAATAACGCAGTAACGCATCATCCAGTAACGGTAACTGAATTACTGTATATAAAAAAATAACGCGTTAGATTACTAGTTACCGCCGAAACTAACGGCGTTACAGTAACGTGTTACTTAGTAACGCGTTAGTCCCAACACTGTGTATTAGTGCCAAAGGCATGGGTAACTTACACATCTGTGAAGGCACCATTAATGCTGAAAGGTACAGACAGGTTTTGGAGCAACATATGTTGCCATCCAAGCAACGTTATCATGGCATGGCTTCATAATAAAAGAGTGCGGGTACTAGACTGGCCTGCCTGTAGTCCAGACCTGTCTCCCATTGAAAATGTGTGGTACAACATGAAGCCTAAAATACCACAACGGAGACCCCGGACTGTTGAACAACTTAAGCTGTACATCAAGCAAGAATGGGAAAGAATTCCACCTGAAAAGCTTCAAAAATTGGTCTCCTAAGTTCCCAAACGTTTACTGAGTGTTGTTAAAAGGAAAGGCCATGTAACACAGTGGTAAAAATGCCCCTGTGCCAACTTGTTTGCAATGTGTTGCTGCCATTAAATTCTAAGTTAATGATTATTTGCACAAAAAAAAATACATGCTTCTCAGTTCGAACATTAAATATCTTGTCTTTGCAGTCTATTCAACTGAATATAAGTTGAAAATGATTTGCAAATCATTCTATTCTGTTTTTATTTACAAATTACACAAAGTGCCAACTTCACTGGTTTTGTAATTTGCCAAATAATAGCAAGCTCAAAAAGTTTCAAATGATCCGTCACAAAAGTCTGAAAGCCAGTGCACTCAACTTTTGATGGTTGATTGATTGTTAATTGATTGAATTGATTGTTCATTTCACCACAAGGTCAATCGAGGGAATTGAGTTCATTCCTGTGTGAAGCGTCTGAGGTGACGTTGCTTTCATGTCGCTCTTTAGCCCTCACAGGCAGTTTGCAAAGGTGGATTACTGACCCAGCCACATTGTCAATAACGAGAGCGCAACAGATACGTTCTAATCGAGGGAAGGATTCACCGTCTTATTAGGTGGACATCTTGTTTTTACTCGCCGGGCCCTCTGGCTGTATGATAGGATCAGTGGCCAACAGCGAGCAGGTGTAGAACAGAAGGAAAAAAAAGTCAATTAAGCCGATCGAATCATCCCGTTTTTTTTGTGCTGTACATCAGTCCCTGCACTTGAGTGTTCACCTTGTACCACGGATGATGTGCTCTATTGCCTAGAAACTATCGCCACAGTAGACTAGACATGTTAATAACAATGCCTCTTTTATCCGTTATTGTTCCCTGCCCTGCTTTGCAATGGCTCCTGCATTGGAGAATAAGTAATTTACTGCTCCTCTGGTGTTTGGCTCAGAATAACTGAACCCAACAGTACAGCTCTGCTTCCTGCTAAAAAAAAAAAAACACGTTATTTTTTCCTGTGCAATGACGCTGGATTTGTACCATATTGAGCGCCAGAGTTGTGCGTTGTCCATGCTTCTGTCCCGTGGACTGGCACTAGGAGTAACTCTGAGTGGCAGCTTCCTGCTCTAATTATATGAGCAAGAGCATTAGTCCCGCTTGTGAGCAGTTTTCATAATTACTTGGGCAATTTATTCATTATTTCACTTAACAAGGTTGCTCAGTGGCCAAACATTGGATGCCCAATTTGGGAGCATGCCAGGAAGATATCAGATACCAGACCATTTTTTAGCTGCAGTCGTCTAAAAAGCTTATGGATGATGAGGAATTGAGTCGAATATTGACATTTATTTTAGCAATTCAAATCATTTTAAAGGCCTACTGAAATGCGATTTTCTTATTTAAACGGGGATAGCAGGTCCATTCTATGTGTCATACTTGATCATTTCGCGATATTGCCATATTTTTGCTGAAAGGATTTAGTAGAGAACATCGACGATAAAGTTCGCAACTTTTGGTCGCTGATAAAAAAAGCCTTGCCTGTACCGGAAGCGCGTGATGTCACAGGTTGTGGAGCTCCTCACATCTGCACATTGTTTACAATCATGGCCACCAGCAGCGAGAGCGTTTCGGACAGAGAAAGCGATGATTTCCCCATTAATTTGAGCAAGGATGAAAGATTTGTGGATGAGGAAAGTGAGAGTGAAGGATTAGAGGGCAGTGGAAGCGATTCAGATAGGGAAGATGCTGTGAGAGGCGGGTGGGACCTGATATTCAGCTGGGAATGACTAAAACAGTAAATAAACACAAGACATATATATATACTCTATTAGCCACAACACAACCAGGCTTATATTTAATATGCCACAAATTAATCCCGCATAACAAACACCTCCCCCCTCCCGTCCATATAACCCGCCAATACAAATCAAACACCCGCACAACATACTCAATCCCACAGCCCAAAGTACCGTTCACCTCCCCAAAGTTCATACAGCACATATATTTCCCCAAAGTCCCCAAAGTGACATGCACATAGCGGCACTCACGTACGGGGGAAGCGATCAAATGTTTGGAAGCCGAGGCTGCGTACTGCGTTACACATAAAAATTAAACAAAATGCTTATGACAACATTCTAGTTGCGTACTCACGGTACTGCGTCCGCGTATCCAACTCAAAGTCCTCCTGGTAAGAGTCTCTGTTGTCCCAGTTCTCCACAGGCCAATGGTAAAGCTTGACTCTCATCTTTCGGGAATGTAAACAATGAAACACAGGCTACGTGTTTGTGTTGCTGCAGCCGGCCGAAATACACCGCTTCCCACCTACAGCTTTCTTCTTTGCTGTCTCCATTGTTTATTGAACAAATTGCAAAAGATTCACCAACACAGATGTCCAGAATACTGTGGAATTTTGCGATGAAAACAGACGACTTAATAGCTGGCCGCAATGCTGTCCCAACATGTCCTCTACAATCCGTGACGTCACGCGCAGGCGTCATCATACCGAGACGTTTTCAGCAGAATATTTTGCGGGGAAATTTAAAATTGCACTTTAGTAATCTAACCCGGCCGTATTGGCATGTGTTGCAATGTTAAGATTTCATCATTGATATATAAACTATCAGACTGCGTGGTCGGTAGTAGTGGGTTTCAGTAGGCCTTTAAAGCACCGTATTTCATAAAAAAAACACTGTTATTAGTCAGAAACATACAGTCGTGGTCATAAGTTTACATACACTTGTAAAGAACATAATGTCATGGCTGTCTTGAGTTTCCAATCATTTCTACAACTCTTATTTTTTTGTGATAGAGTGATTGGAGCACATACTTTTCATGAAGTTTGGTTCTTTTATGAATTTATTATGGGTCTACTGAAAATGACCACAGAACTTTCCTCCAGAAGGTCTTATGTGATGTCAGATGAAACAAAAATTGAGCTGTTTGGCCACAATACCCAGCAACATGTTTGGAGAAGAAAAGGTGAGGCCTTTAATCCCAGGATCACCATGCTTACCGTCAAGCATGGTGGTGGTAGTATTATGCTCTGGGCCTGTTTTGCTGCCAATGGAACATCTGCGGTCCCCTCCAAGGTTTCTCATTGTATCCCATTGGGTTGAGTTTTTCCTTGCCCTGATGTGGGATCTGAGCCGAGGTTGTCGTTGTGGCTTGTGCAGCCCTTTGAGACACTCGTGATTCAGGGCTATATAAATAATCTTTGATTGATTAATTGATACTGGTTGAGCAATGAGAATTTACAGTCCTTTGGACTGTTTATCTACGTTGCGATGTAATGTCGAGGGATTTTTTTGAGAATACGTGGTCCGTGGCGGCACGCAACTACGTGCCACTCGGTCGTCTTACAACCACAGCAGGTTCACATTGCCAGCGCGGCGTGTCGAGCCAGGTGGCAGGACAGGAGGCGAGAGGGATTATGTTTCGCAGCTGGCCTGGTAAATGCCTTGCCCATGTGACAGAGACCGCAGGAAAACCTGCGCTTTCCAAATGAGACTGCTGCCCATGCGACCCGGATAAGCGGAAGAAAATGCATGAATAGAAATATGGGGGGGGATGGTTCTTATCGGAAAACATTACATGACATAATTGTGCTGAAAAGTATCTAATGTGGGCAAACCCAGCAACACTCCAACAATGCGTTTAATAGGTTCAAATGCAATCTAAGTATGGCCTTTGTAAGCTGCTTAATTCTGCCAAATTGGCTCCAGAGGAGGCTAGTTTAGCCTTTTACAATATGGGGTAAATGGGCAGTCGAGCAGCGGTGCCAACAGCAACTGGCACAGGACACTAATTGTTTGCACCTTTATAGCTGAATGCTGTCCTCCCCCCCATTCTACTCATCCAACTGCTGAAAATTACCATAATATACTGTTCAAAATTTAATTGTTAGCGGATGTAAAAACAGCTTACATTTAAATGCAAGCTTGATATACACATACTGTACATGTACATTCACTGTACAAACATACATACTGTACATATACAAGTACATATACATAGATAAACTCATGCATGTAATCACGTTTCATCAAACATATATTAACGTTGTTGCCATACGGGAAACTGGATAACAATCTACACGGTGGCTTCTCTTTCTTCACCTCCATGTATCTGCTTTCTTTTGTATTTCAGGTTATCATTACATATATGTATTGTGGCATTTGAACAATTGTATTGTTAATAATAGAGGTATTTATTGTTATTATTCATTATCAATGGTGCTATTTCTATTGGTATTTGTATTGCTCCATTTGTAGTGTAATAATGTTCATTGTCATTTCTCATTGCTCCCACTTTTACCATCATATTTGTACACATCCTATTTGCTGATGTTTGTTCTGTAGTTGTTGTTATTGTTATTGTTGTGTTTGCTGTTGTTGTTGTCTCTCTGTCTTATCCCCCTCTTGTCCCCACAATTTCCCACTCGGTATTCCTTTTTTTCTCTTTCTATCCCCTCCTGCTCCGGCCCGGCTGCACCAAATAATAATATACATCAACTTAATAGAGTCAAATACAAATAAGGCAACAAGAGAAGTATCCCACACTTCTCTTTTGTAAAGTAAATGTGTACAGCCGATATGGGCATCTACCGTCGTGGTCAAAATTGTACATACACTTGTGAAGGACATAATGTCATGGCTGTCTTGACTTTCTACGGAGCCCCTAAAAGGACATGGGGGATTTTTTTTTTTTTTTATACATTTTTTTTTAATATTTTTTTTTTTTAGACATGTATCTCGTGCGCACGAGAAACTTTCTTGTGCCCACGAGAAACTTTTTATAAAGTTATAAAAAAAAATAAAATAAATGTATAATTTATTTAATTTTTAATTTTTTTTAGACATGGATCTCGTGGGAAAAAAAAATAAAAAAATAAAAAAAAATATTTAAAAAAAAAATTCACCCATGTTAAGTTAAAGTACTAATGATTGTCCCTTTAGGGCAGGGGTCACCAACCTTTTTGAAAGCAAGAGCTACTTCTTGGGTACTGATTAATGCGAAGGGCTACCAGTTTGATACACACTTAAATAAATTGTCAGAAATAGCCAATTTGCTCAATTTACCTTTAACTCTATGTTATTATTAATAATTAATGATATTTACACTTAATTGAACGGTTTAAAAGAGGAGAAAACACGAAAAAAATTACAATTAAATTTTGAAACATAGTTTGACTTCAATTTCGACTCTTTAAAATTCAAAATTCAACCGAAAAAAAGAAGAGAAAAACTTAAAAAAATAATTTATGGAACATCATTAGTAATTTTTCCTGATTAAGATTCATTTTAGAATTTTGATGACATGTTTAAAATAGGTTAAAATCCAATCTACACTTTGTTAGAGTATATATCAAATTGGACCAAGCTATATTTCTAACAAAGACAAATTACTATTTTTTCTAGATTTTCCAGAACAAAAATTAAAAAAAAAAATCAAAAGACTTTGAAATAAGATTTAAATTGGATTCTACAGATTTTCTGGATTTGCCAGAATAATTTTTTTGAATTTTAATCATAATAAGTTTGAAGAAATATTTCATGAATATTCTTCGTCGGAAAAATAGAAGCTAAAATGAAGAATTAAATTAAAATCTATTTATTATCCTTTACAATAAAAAAAATGTTTTACTTGAACATTCATTTAAATTGTCAGGAAAGAAAAGGAAGGAATTTAAAAGGTAAAAAGGTATATGTGTTTAAAAATCCTAAAATCATTTTTAAGGTTGTATTTTGTCTCTAAAATTGTCTTTCTGAAAGTTATAAAAAGCAAAGTAAAAAAATGAATGAATTTATTTAAACAAGTGAAGACCAAGTCTTTAAAATATTTTCTTGGATTTTCAAATTCTATTTGAGTTTTGTCTCTCTTAGAATTAAAAATGTCGGGCAAAGCGAGACCAGCTTGCTAGTAAATAAATACAATTTAAAAAATAGATGCAGCTCACTGGTAAGTGCTGCTATTTGAGCTATTTTTAGAACAGGCCGGTGGGCTACTCATCTGGTCCTTACGGGCTACCTGGTGCCCGCGGGCACCGCGTTGGTGACCCCTGCTTTAGGGGCTCCGTAAGTTTCCAATAATTTCTACAACTATTATTTTTTTGTGATAGAGTGATTGGAGCATACTCAATTTTTGTTTCATCTGACATCACATGGAAAAAGATAAGACCTTCTGTAGACTAGTTCTGTGGTCAGATGCAACACAAATTTAGCTGTTCGACCACAATACCCAACAATATGTTTGGAGGAGAAAAGGTGAGGCCTTTAGTCCCAGGAACACCATACCTACCGTCAAGCATGGTGGTGGTAGTATTATGCTCTGGGCCTGTTTTGCTGCCAATGGAACTTGTGTTTTACAGAGAGTAAATGGGACAATGAAAAAGGAGGATTACCTCCAAATTCTTCAGGACAACCTAAAATCATCAGCCCGGAGGTTGGGTCTTGGGAGCAGTTGGGTGTTCCAACAGGACAATGACCCCAAACACACGTCAAAAGTGGTAAAGGAATGGCTAAATCAGGCTAGAATTAAGGTTTTAGAATGGCCTTCCCAAAGTCCTGACTTAAACGTGTGGACAATGCTGAAGAAACAAGTCCATGTCAGAAAACCAACACATTTAGCTGAACTGCGCCAATTTTGTCAAGAGAAGAGGTCAGAAATTCAACCAGAAGCTTGTGGATGGCTACCAAAAGCGCCTTATTGCAGTGAAACTTGCCAAGGGACATGTAACCAAATATTAACATTGCTGTATGTATACTTTTGACCCAACAGATTTGGTCACATTTTCAGTAGACCCATAATAAATTCATAAAATAACCAAACTTCATGAATGTTTTTTGTGACCAACAAGTATGTGCTCTAATCACTCTATCACAAAAAAATAAGAGTTGTAAAAATTATTGGAAAGTCAAGACAGCCATGACATTATGTTCTTTACAAGTGTATGTCAACTTTTGACCAGGACTGTACATCAACAATATGATATGCCTGAGGAAGCTGGACAGGACAAAAAAATAAATAAATAAATAAAAATAATTGCAAGCTTGAATCCTACAAGAAACTAATGCAACCAATGTGCAATGCATGCATCTCACAGGCAATAAAGCAAATAATTGATATTAGCTTGGTCAGGCTAGATAGGTCATGTACATGCAATATCTATGCACAGTACATGGATATCAAATCAGAACTCTGTGATACGACCCCGTAAAATGACGAGTCCTATACGAAGAGTCAATGATGTGACCTTTACACCACTTATGGGATTTCAAATTGCTCAGCACATTAACAAGGCAGGATCCACTAGATCACGAGGCGCAGTTTGAGTCATCTTGCCTTTGCCCTTTCATTTTGGCAGCACAGGAAGAAAAAATAACAGGATTCATCCTCCATAATACACTTCTCAAATGAATTCTCCACAGTTTTGGTGTGAGTCAGGGGAGGGAAAAAAACACTGATACACAACTTGAAATCTGAATTCCAGATGCATAGACAGACACTTTTATATTCAATCTCACACCCAAATCCTTCTTTAATCCCTGTCAAGCATTGTTAACATGTTTGCTGCTGTATAGACAATCAGTTCCAGACATATACAGCCTCTGGGAATGCAGACACAAAGAAGGAATTAGGCTTTTAAAAAAAAAAGAGAATTTGGCAACTTTGAATCAAATCAAGCAAACACAATGGGCTAATCAATATCAATAATGGGCTAATGACATTTTTCTTATGCATATACGCTCAAAAGACTGTTTTATGGTAAAGCTGCATAATCTCATGACATCCAATAAATGAGCATGTTTCAAAAATGATGCTTATGAGTGTCATTTTTTATCATTGTATATGGTGGTTACTGTATTTCAGCTGCATGAACGGCATGATAAGTGTCGATCCAATATTATTATCATTTCGCTGAACGTATCCAATTAAAATGTGCTCGTTCATTTAATGACATGCCTGTTGAGTGTTTTGCTTAAGGATCTGCTTGATGTATTTGTTCAAATTAGGCTTATTTTGGTTGTTTACGTTGGGCTTAGCTCACTTATAGCTGGCTGGCTTACTGCTTGGGGTCTTGTCAGTGTGTTGTTTGCTATTAAAATAGCTGTTGACATAAGCATAGAAGCATGAAGTAAAAGCATGGAATTCCATTGTATTCTAAATATAAGGGATGTAACTTACGTCTTTAAGGCTCAAGTGATTCAGACACAGTAACTACAATATGGCGCACTTAAGATACTGTACATAATGTTATTTACTTCGATTGAAATGCAAAAATTCGTATGGCTCTTAAAAGGGAACTGCATTTTTTTTATTTTATTTTGCCCATCGTTCACAATCCCTATGTAAGACAAGAACACATATATTTTAATTTTTTTATGCATTCTAAGTTGTAAAATATGGCACATAAGAGGTAGTTAAAGGCCTACTGAAAGCCACTACTACCGACCACGCATTCTGATAGTTTATACATCAATGATGAAATCTTAACATCGCAACACATGCCAATACGGCCGGGTTAACTTATAAAGATCATTTTTAAATTTCCCGGCAAACTTCAAGCTGAAAACGTTTCGATATGATGACGTTTGCGCGTGACGTCAATGGTTGAACCGGAAGTATTGGTACACCATTATATCCAATACGAACAGCTCTGTTTTCATCGCAAAATTCCACAGTATTCTGGACATCTGTGTTGGTGAATCTTTTGCAATTTGTTTAATGAACAATGAAGACTGCAAAGAAGAAAGCTGTAGGTGGGATCGGTGTGCTAGCGGCCGGCTACAGCAACACAACCAGGAGGACTTTGAGTTGGATAGCAGACGCGCTATCTGACGCTAGCCGCCGACCGCATCGATGATCGGGTGAAGTCCTTCGTCGCGCCGTCGATCGCTGGAACGCAGGTGAGCACGGGTGGTGATGAGCAGATGAGGGCTGGCGTAGGTGGAGCGCTAATGTTTTTATTATAGCTCTGACATGGTCCCGTAGCTAAGTTAGCTTCAATGGCGTCGTTAGCAACATCATTGCTAGGCTTCGACAGGCGGCACAGCATTAACCGTGTAGCTACAGGTCCAGTCTTTGGTTCGGTGTCTCCTGATAGTAGTATTGTTGATCTTTTGTCTATCCTTCCAGTCAGGGGCTTATTTCTTTTGTTTCTAT
This sequence comes from Entelurus aequoreus, assembly GCF_033978785.1. Lineage (NCBI taxonomy): Eukaryota > Metazoa > Chordata > Actinopteri > Syngnathiformes > Syngnathidae > Entelurus > Entelurus aequoreus. The sequence goes on along the minus strand of NC_084734.1, from coordinate 79,105,943 downwards.
CTGCATTTAAGCACGATGCTATCACGTTAGCTCCGTAGCTAAAGTGCTCCACCGATGTATTGTCGTGGGGATAAAAGTCACTGTGAATGTCCATTTCGCGTTCTCGACTCTCATTTTCAAGAGGATATAGTATCCGAGGTGGTTTAAATTACAAATCCGTGATCCACAATAGAAAAAGGAGAGAGTGTGGAATCCAATGAGCCAGCTTGTACCTAAGTTACGGTCAGAGCGAAAAAAGATACGTCCTGCACTGCACTCTAGTCCTTCACTCTCATGTTCCTCATCCATAAATATTTCATCCTCGCTCAAATTAATGGGGTAATCGTCGCTTTCTCGGTCCGAATCGCTCTCGCTGCTGGTGTAAACAATGGGGAAATGCGAGGAGCCCTTCAACCTGTGACGTCACGCTACTTCCGGTACAGGCAAGGCTTTTTTTTATCAGCGACCAAAAGTTGCGAACTTTATCGTCGATGTTCTCTACTAAATCCTTTCAGCCAAAATATGGCAATATCGCGAAATGATCAAGTATGACACGTAGAATGGATCTGCTATCCCCGTTTAAATTTTAAAAAATCATTTCAGTAGGCCTTTAACAATGCAGCTAATTGGAGTACACTATTTTGCCCACAAAGCCCTCTAAAAAACATCCCCAATACGCCAAGAATACTCAATTCACATCTCGTGACCCAAATTTTAACCAAGTATTAGCAATATTGATATTTGAATGGCTAACTTAGTGGCACCGTTATCACAGATAGCTAACTAGCTTGTGATGCCATATTGACATATTGAGCCGGTGAGCTCCTGCATCGCCTTTGAGATATTAAAAGTTAATTCTAGATTAGTTAAGTTAAAGTACCAATGATTGTCACACACACTAGGTGTGGTGAAATGTGTCCTCTGCATTTGACCCATCCCCTTGTTCACCCCCTGGGAGGTGAGGGGAGCAGTGGGCAGCAGCGGTGCCGCGCCCGGGAATCATTTTGGTGATTTAACCCCCAATTCCAACCCTTGATGCTGAGTGCCAAGCAGGGAGGTAATGGGTACCATTTTTTATAGTCTTTGGTATAGAAATCATGCCTCTTACCTGGATAGTAGAATGTTGACACCATAAACCGACAAGTTGATAAACTTTGACATCTCCGACCCGGAGATTGCGAGAAAAACACAAAAACACGCTCGTTTGCGGCACTTTTTTTAACCCTTCATAAGGATTATGATTAAATTCCTTATCTAAAAACGAAGATATGAACATTCCATCAGTCGACAGACATTGTACAGTAAGTGATTATTTTATTATATTGGTAGTTTGTATTTCTTGTTTAGCACTTAGCAATACAGCTGCATGAAGCTTGTTTCACTAAAGTTGAATCCGTTTGTCACGCAGCTTCTAAAAAAAATGTTGCTCATTCTCTTTTTATTTAGGCTCAAAAATATAAGGTTCTAGATTCTAGAACATAATTTGTCCCAAAGTAATCGTTGTTGGCTTTCATGAAGTCTGCATGAGTAGTAGTTAGGGCTGTGAATCTTAAGGCACCACATGATTTGATTTGATTACACTTTTGGGGCAATGATTCGATTCAGAATCAATTCTCAATCCAAACAGATTCTTGATTCAAAATAAACCCCTTTTTAATAACATTGTGTGCCAGTTCTATGATTAACCACATTATTCCATAAAATAGACAAACAACCGCAATACATTTTTATATTGCTTAAAAGAAAACTGGTTTTGTTTAATGACATTCTACCCAAACATTTAATGAAGTCAAATACAAATACAAATCTACCCAGAATGACTGTGTTTACTAAATGGTACAAATCCACCAGTTATTTATGCATACATTTAAAAAAAAATTAAATACCCCATTAACATACTGTCTACTACTTAAACGATGCTAATTAGTACAAGTTATACAATACATAAATAGCAGATAGTAAAGACATCTGAAGCTATGCTTCATGATTGTATCTCAAAATATATCTGTGGCACTGTTTTTCACTGCAGGCTATCATATCTTAGACGTTTATGATGATGCATCGATGCGTATCAGTCATTTTCCCATCCCTCATAAAATTGCATCAAAGCAGCCTTTAGGTATCACATGGCCGACCAGAAACAGGTATTTTTCTCTCCTCAGGAAGGAAATAAAACAGAACTCTCAGACATGTAACTGTGCTGCAAAGCTGCAGAAACACTTCATTCTAATTGTTCTAGCCGGCCTGTAGGGCCTCCTCTGCGAAGAAATGGAATCATATCCCATCAGACCATCAGGATCGGAAGGAGACCCTGAGATGATTCCTTGCGGTGTGAGAGACCTCCCCGGAGTAGACCACTACAAATGTCACCACTGTGTTTCATGTGGCTGAACAGACACAAGCACATCTGCACTCCTCCTGCATACGAACGCCCTCGGACTATGTGTTCTTGAACACCCTCTCCTTGCATTGCAGGCCAGATAGTCAGTGAATACAAGTATCTAGGTACAATTTTAGACAATACATTGACCTTTGACGCCAACACTGACCGTATTTGCAAGAAGGCCAATCAGAGGCTGTTTTTCTTGAGGAAACTGAGGGGCTTTCAGGTTGATAGGACACTGATGAGGATGTTCTATTCATCTTGTATAGAGTCTATTTTAACTTGTTCTATCGCTTCCTGGTTTGGTAACCTCAGTGTGGCCAATAAAAATAGACTAGGTGGTATAACCAAGGTGTGCCAAAAGACCATAGGCACTACCTTGAACCCCCTGAACCAGATCGATCAGGCCAGAGTCATCCAGTAGGCATTGGCCATTCTGGTCAACCCTCAGCACCCTCTCTTCTCAGAGTTTAGACTCTTGCCCTCAGGATGCAGGTACGCCCCGAGTAATAGGAAGGCCAAAAACTACAAGTACACAAGATCCTTTGTTCCCTCAGCTGTTGACTTTATAAACGAGCTTCTTAAACAATGTTATCTGCTATGCACAGTCACTTTAGTGGGAAGTGACGTGTGATGATTAGTATTTATTGTATTACAAATGTGTTTTAGTTTTTAGGTCAATGCCTTCATGATTGTTTGTTTGTATGTTGTATGTATTTTATGTATTTGTACCTGGTTTTTACTGTTGTACCTTGTTTTTAATGACTACTGCTGCAAACCAAATACAAACCCCGTTTTCATATGAGTTGGGAAATTGTGTTAGATGTAAATATTAACGGAATACAATGATTTGCAAATCATTTTCAACCCATATTCAGTTGAATATGCTACAAAGACAACATATTTGATGTTCAAACTGATAGACTTTTTTTTTTTTGGAAAAAATCATTAACTTTAGAATTTGATGCCAGCAACACGTGACAAAGAAGTTGGGAAAGGTGGCAATAAATACTGATCAAGTTGAGGAATGCTCATCAAACACTTATTTGGAACATCCCACATGTGTGCAGGCCAATTGGGAACAGGTGGGTGCCATGATTGGGTATAAAAACAGCTTCCCAAAAAATGCTCAGTCTTTCACAAGAAAGGATGGGGCGAGGTACACCCCTTTGTCCACAGCTGCATGAGCAAATAGTCAAACAGTTTAAGAACGTTTCTCAAAGTGCAATTGCAAGAAATTTGGGGATTTCAACATCTAGGGTCCATAATATCATCAAAAGGTTCAGAGAATTTGGAGAAATCACTGCACGTAAGCGGCATGGCCGGAAACCAACATTGAATGACCATGACCTTCGATCCCTCAGACGGCACTGTATCAAAAACCGACATCAATCTCTAAAGGATATCACCACATGGGCTCAGGAACACTTCAGAAAACCACTGTCACTAAATACAGTTGGTCGCTACATCTGTAAGTGCAAGTTAAAGCTCTACTATGCAGAGCGAAAGACATTTATCAACAACATCCAGAAACGCCGCTGGCTTCTCTGGGCCAGAGATCATCTAAGATTGACTCATGCAAAGTGGAAAAAAGTGTTCTGTGGTCTGACAAGTCCACATTTCAAATTGTTTTTGGAAATATTCGACATTGTGTCATCCGGACCAAAGGGGAAGCGAACCATCCAGACTGTTATCGACGGGGGTGCATTAGTGCCCAAGGCATGGGTAACTTACACATCTGTGAAGGCACCATTAATGCTGAAAGGTACATACAGGTTTTGGAACAACATATGCTGCCATCTAAGCGCGGTCTTTTTCATGGACGCCCCTGCTTATTTCAGCAAGACAATGCCAAGCCACATTCAGCACGTGTTACAACAGCGTGGCTTCGTAAAAAAAGAGTGCGGGTACTTTCCTGGCCCGCCTGCAGTCCAGACCTGTCTCCCATCGAAAATGTGTGGCGCATTATGAAGCGTAAAATACGACAGCGGAGACCCCGGACTGTTGAACGACTGAAGCTCTACATAAAACAAGAATAGGAAAGAAATCCACTTTCAAAGCTTCAACAATTAGTTTCCTCAGTTCCCAATCGTTTACTGAGTGTTGTTAAAAGAAAAGGCCATGTAACACAGTGGTGAACATGCCCTTTCCCAACTACTTTGGTACGTTTTGCATCCATGAATAATAAATGATAAATGGGTTATACTTGTATAGCACTTTTCTACCTTCAAGGTACTCAAAGCGCTTTGACAGTATTTCCACATTTACCCATTCACACACACATTCACACACTGATGGCGGGAGCTGCCATGCAAGGCGCTAACCAGCAGCCATCAGAGGCAAAGGGTGAAGTGTCTTGCCCAAGGACACAACGGACGTGACTAGGAAAGTAGAAGGTGGGAATTGAACCCCAGTAACCAGCAACACTGCGATTGCTGGCACAGCCACTCTACCAACTTCGCCAAATTCTAGGTTAATTATTATTTGCAACAAAAAAAAATAAAGTTTATGAGTTTGAACATCAAATATCTTGTCTTTGTAGTGCATTCAATTGAATATGGGTTGAAAAGGATTTGCAAATAATTGTATTCCATTTATATTTACATCTAACACAATTTCCCAATTCATATGGAAACAGGGTTTGTAAATAAATAATAAAACTGTTGGAGCCAAATTTCCTTATTTGTTTATATTGTTTTTATTTTTATTTTCTCTAATTGATTGTTGGGTTCAGCATGTTTAATTTCCTTTTCGGCAGATTGCTCCGCCCACTTCCTGTTAGGAACCAGGAAGGGTTGACAGGGAGGTGACTGTTGCTATGGTGCGGTTACTATGGTAGCCTCTTTAAATTGGGTTCAGGTGTGAGCATGGGCAGGGCGATTGGAGGACAAACAGTTTTCGACCGTGGTCGTGTTTGTGTCGTGACGTGTCATGTGGTATCGTGTTGTATCGTCCCGTGACAATGCTGTGATAATGTGCCATTCAAGGTCAGCATACTTTGTTATTTAACCTACATCTGATTTAATTTAGATAGTTGGAATAAACGGATTGTCATATCCAAACACAGTTCTACAGTACTGGACATTCTATCATTTACGCGTCAAACTGGTCAACACAGTCGCCCTCGGTACCAGCCCAAAGGTAAGGGCTGTACAATAAGCAGACTTGGATGATTTTGCTTGGACATCTTAGCAGGGATTGTGATAAGCGCTTGACCTGCAAGATATGCAAGCAAAATCATCCAAGTCTGCTTCATATTGGTCAGAAGGAAAGAGCAAGCAACATAATTCCAAACCAAAATAAGGCAAGGGTGAGTAATGCAAAAATATCGCTGCAAACATGTGGACAAACGGGGGCTGGAAATGGAATTCTGTCAATTCTGCCTGTACAGATAAAGTCCAGCAAAGGACACCCAGTCATAAAAACCTATGCATTCTTGGATCCGGGCAGCACAGGCACATTTTGTTCTGAAAATTTGATGACCAAGCTCAACTTGAAAGGAAGAAAAACTAAAATCAATCTCCTAACCATGGGTCCAAAAACATCAGTTTCCAGTTACATGCTGACAGACTTAAAGATTTCAAGCCTTACTGGGCAACAGTTCTACGACCTTCCCAAGGTCTACACCCAAAAAAGGATGCCCGTAACTACAAACAACCTCATCAATGAAGAGGAGTTGGCTAAATGGCCATACTTGGATGGCGTCACTCTTCCTCGTATTCAAGCCGATGTAGAGCTAGTGATTGGGACCAACGCATCGAAACTGCTTGAACCCTGGGAAGTGGTGAACAGTCATGGAAATGGACCATATGCCGTTAAGACCCTATTGGGGTGGGTCATCAATGGCAATCCTGATTACAGTAAGAAGAGGAGTAAGATTGGCTGCTCCACTACTACTGTCAACAGGATCTCCATAACAAAGCAAGAGGAGCTGCTGCACAATCAATACAACCATGATATACACGACAGGTCATCAGAATACCAAGAAGACATTTCTAGAGATGACATGAAGTTCATGAAGGTCATGACTGATACGTGCAAGCTTCAAAATGGACGCTACACTTTGGAATTTCCCTTTAAAAAGGATGATGTGTCTTTGCCCAACAAACAGTGCACTGCTAGGCAACGCATACTTAATCGGAAAAGGAGGGAAAGATGCAAAACATCTGATGTCACCCAATGGCGGTACATTAATACCACTCGAATTCCTGCAGACAAAGCCTCAAGAGGAGTTGAAGTGGATCAGGAAATGTTTCGGAAGAAACAGAGGAAGAATGGCCAGCTGATATGTTGGAGTATGGGATTGCAGCAGAGGACCCTGAGAGGTCAGTCGCCTGGATCCTGAAAATTATTCTATTGGAGATGAGTCAAACGAGGAAATCACTAAGTGACAAAGTGGATCAGGAAATGATGCGCATTAAAGCTGCACTAAAAAAGACAAGTCCAATACATCTCTGACCTATGCTGGAAACGCTGGTTAAGAGAGTATTTACCTTTGCTACAGGAGCGGCGGAGGTGGAGCAAACAGAGAAGAAGTCTCATCCCAAAATGACATTTTGTACTGATCGCAGACAACGCCGCTCCACGTGGCTCTTGGTTACTTGGAAGAGTCATGGAGACTTATCCAGATAAAAAAGCATTGGTGTGTTCTGCTAAAATCAAAACTGAAAAAACTCTAACTCAAAGATGGTTATCATTTGTTTATATTTATGGCTCCATTGTTATTTATTTTGAATTGTTCATGGCATCCTGCCCTTCTCAATTGGGGGCCGGAGTGTTGGAGCCAAATTTCCTTATTTGTTTATATTGTTTTTATTTTTATTTTCTCTAATTGATTGTTGGGTTCAGCATGTTTAATTTCCTTTTCGGCAGATTGCTCCGCCCACTTCCTGTTAGGAACCAGGAAGGGTTGACAGGGAGGTGACTGTTGCTATGGTGCGGTTACTATGGTAGCCTCTTTAAATTGGGTTCAGGTGTGAGCATGGGCAGGGCCATTGGAGGACAAACAGTTTTCGACCGTGGTCGTGTTTGTGTCGTGACGTGTCATGTGGTATCGTGTTGTATCGTGCCGTGACAATGCTGTGATAATGTGCCATTCAAGGTTAGCATACTTTGTTATTTAACCTACATCTGATTTAATTTAGATAGCTGGAATAAACGGATTGTCATATCCAAACACAGTTCTACAGTACTGGACATTCTATCATTTACACGCGTCAAACTGGTCAACACAGTCGCCCTCGGTACCAGCCCAAAGGTAAGGGCTGTACAAAAACAATAAAGATTTTCTAAGTCTAAGTGTAAGATCCAAGGCTGGATGGACTGTTTTTGCTTGTTCAACCTTTCTCCTCCTTGAACAATCTGGTAGCATCCGACCGCAGTGATGCAGTGAGGTCGCTTCTGGTCCAAGGTCCCTCTTAGCCGGACCCACAGTTAAGGATGTGTGGGAGTAGATGGCGGCAGTAAGCGCATGGCGAGTTACACTCAATGACTTGTGATTGGAGAACCACAAGCACCCCTTGACGCATTCGTAATTGAACATGACGGGGCGTGTGCCTTTTTTAAAATGTTGTAAATGTGCTGCTGATTATTAGCCACTCTGGGGAACAAGCAACTTTTATTTTTTTGCAGAGCAAGTAGCGCTCCTGATGAGATCTGTGCTGACGCTGGCAAAAAAAAAAAAGAAAAGTAGAAGAAAAGCCACCTAAACAGTTTGGAGATGACGAATTAGGTGCTTATCAAGTCGGATCTTATCAGTGGACAAGTATGATTCAAAAAGAACAGCACCCGTTCTTTGGCGACCCTTTGAAATGATAATATCTGTCATTTCTGGGGAACAAGTCATGGGCTAATTGTTAAGAATTGACTTATTGAGCTCTGTGCCCTTCCCCTGGCTCTTGAAGGACGAGCAGAAGCACAAATAGCTCACAAACACCATTGGAATTCCCCCGGAGTGCTACCACGTCTTACCCAGCCATAATATTGCTCTAATAATTGCAGTTCACAGGCCATCAAATATCATGCAGGTTTGTTCAATTGATTCAGACAGGGTAAAGGAGGGGGTGGGAGCCATTTATAATCACCATGGCACTCCTTTGCACACGTTTAATGGCAGGGAATTGGGCAAAACGTCAAAGTGTTTAGCATTTTTCATGACATGTTACATGATTAGACTTTAAAAAGATATATATTGTAAACAACAAGTAGGGTTGTACGGTATACCGGTATTCGTATAGCACCGCGATACTAATGAATCATATTCGGTACTATACCGCCTCTGAAAAGTACCGGTCTGCCAACCCCCCTGTGCCCCCGTCGTTGTCACGTCGTGTCATTGCTGGTTTACGAGCAGACGAGCATGTTCGGCAGCGCACAATCACGGAGTACTTACAAACAGACACAGTAGTGTAGACAGAAAAGGGAGAACGGACGCATTTTGGCTTAAAAACTAATGATAAAGGTGAAGTTATAACACTGAAATGCCCACCGGAAGAGGTGCTTTAAGACATGGCGAGCTAGCTAGCGACTAAAGTCCAGCCCCAGTCGGCAGTGTTTCAGCTACTTCTAAATCACTAATCCTCGCCTTCATGGCGACAAATAAAGTAAGTTTCTTACAAGGACCATCCCTGCAGGAAGAGGAGTAGCTAAACATGCTACACTACACAGGGGCGCCGCTAGGGATTTTGGGCCCCATGAAAATAATCTTTACAGGGCCCCCAACAAAAGCAGCAACATTTTTTGATGCTATTTTACATACAATTATGCATTTTAATGGTATTTTTGACTATCATTACCATATTTTTGAAAGAAGAACAGCATCACAGTTGACATGTACAGTAGGGGAAGAACTGAGCACTCTGAATACAATGGAATTCATTTTGAGTCATTTATTTGCTTCACCATTGATTCTTGAGACTGTAGTAAAATGTATTATATTTTGTATTATTATTTTTATTATTATTATTATTATTATTTCAACACACACAGCTGCTCACCTCCTTCCTCATGTGGGGGCACTGGGGCTGATTCAGGGGCAGGGGGACTTGGGGGCTGACAGACAGCTGCTGCTGCTGGTGCACTTGACTCTGTTCAGAATGAGGCATCATTTTGACAGAGGGGGGATCAACTATTATTGAATAAGAACAACTTGATAAATGTTTGACTGGATTGATTATTTAACTAATATAGCAGTAAAATGTAAAAATCCAGAGTTTCCTTGAGCTAACATGGTGAGAAAAGTGTATTACCTGTCTTATTACCACAGACAGGGACAAAGTTAATATGCATAACTTTCCACCACAACTAACAAACCCACCTTTTTTTGGAAATATTGGGTGACATATTGTCGACCCTTCAACTCCTTCTCCTCTCTTATTTTATTTTCATTTCTTTTTTGGCTACCTGATTTTTGAAGGGAAAATTCTGCTGTCTCCTCCGCTTTGCCCGCTGTGGCGCTGTCTGGGACAAATAGCCTGTGCTCTACCTGCAGCTGATCCAGTCGGACTGAACCATTTTACGTAAATAGAGGGGGGAAGGGAGGGCCCTGCATGTGTTGATGCTTCCAAAACAAATAAAGGTATTGTTACCAGGACATGGAAAATAAAACATGTGTGATTATATGTTAGTTAATAACTTAGTGTCATTATTGTTTCTGTATTATAATTTCATCATCATTAGGGGCCTCTCTGGGCCCCCCTCCATCATGGGCCCCTAGAATCCGTCTCCTTTACCCCCCCCTTTTCGGCGCCCCTGACACTACACACCCTAGCTCACCGGCGTCAACATGTAAACAAACATCACCTAACATCCACTGTAATGATACCAAGTACAGTAGCGTATCTAGTCGATACTACTATGATTACGTCAATACTTCTTTCGTTTAAAAAAAAATTATATTATGCTTATAAACTCAGGAAATATGTCCCTGGACACATGAGGACTTTGAATATGACCAATGTATGATCCTGTAACGACTTGGTATCGGATTAATACCCAAACTCATCAAAAACTAATGTAAAGTATCAAACAACAGAAGAATAAGTTATTACCGTATTTTTCGGACTATAAGTCGCAGTTTTTTTCATAGTTTGGCCGGGAGTGCGACTTATACTCAGGAGCGGCTTATGTGTGAAATGATTAACACATTACCGTAAAATATCAAATAATATTATTTAGCTCATTCACGTAAGAGACTAGACGTATAAGATTTCATGGGATTTAGCGATTAGGAGTGACAGATTGTTTGGTAAATGTATAGCATGTTCTATATGTTATAGTTATTTGAATGACTCTTACCATAATATGTTACGTTAACATACCAGGCACGTTCTCAGTTGGTTATTTATGCCTCATATAACGTACACTTATTCAGCCTGTTGTTCACTATTCTTTATTTATTTTAAATTGCCTTTCAAATGTCTATTCTTGGTGTTGGGTTTTATCACATAAAATCCCCCAAAAAATGCGACTTATACTCCAGTGCGACTTATATATGTTTTTTTCCTTCTTTATTATGCATTTTCGGCCGGTGCAATTTATACTCCGGAGCGACTTATAGTCCGAAAAATCCGGTACTACGTTTTAACAGAAGTGTAGATAGAACACGTTAAGACAGAAAGTAAGCAGATATTAACAGTAAATGAACACGTAGATTAAAAATTCATTTTCTACTGCTTGTCCTTAATAATTTTGACAACATAATAGAATGGAAAATGACACAAAATGGTACTGCATATGTCAGCAGCTAAATTAGAAGCCTTTGTTTGCTTACTTACTAATAAAAGACAAGTTGTCTTGTACGTTCACTATTTTATTTAAGGACAACCTTGCAATAAGAATCATATGTTTAATGTACCGTAAGATTTATTTGTTAAAATAAAGCCCATAATGCAATTTTTTGTGGTCTCCTTTATTTAGAAAAGTTCCGAAAAGTATCGAAATAATTTTGGTACCAGACAACACTACTAACAAGACACATTTGTACGGCTGCACCTCAATGTAATGTCTAAATATGCGTGGCATATACCCAATACATTTCGGCATGTAGGCATGGTCAGTCAAGGCAGTCTGCTTAATTAAAAGGAGAATCAGTAAGCACACTTAAGTGACTTTGAACTTGAACTGCGTCTTTGTGCTAAGAGGGGCTGCTATTTTAGAAACTGCTTGATCTACAGTTTTCACACGTCCATCCCTAGGGTTTACAGAGAATGGTCTCATCGCTCCATAATAGGGTAACAAGCAGTGTTACAAAGTCCGAGCCATGATAACAGTTTGTTACTTTACGTCACTATGGGATGTGGGTTAATGGAAAATGTATTTGATGGATATGAAGTCGGGAAATGTTTGATGTTTGAATGACAGCAATGATTAAAAGGGTTGTGGAATTCTGTTGAACATAAAGGGCAAAACTAAACAATTCATTCTTATATCGACCAATCCATCGTATGATTTCTCAATTTAATGTTCTTCTGTATTTAACTGTGTTTAGTGTAGTGGCACAACATAATGTCATTAATTTCCCAAAAATACACAGACACTTTTTTTAATTTGCAAAGTTTACAGACCACGTTGTCGTTTGTTTTTTTTCTATGGCAATGCCTTTTCCCCCTTCAAAAGGCCCATTTTGTACAGTAGCATTAAAGGCCTACTGAAAGCCACTACTACCGACCACGCAGTCTGATAGTTTATACATCAATGATGAAATCTTAACATTGCAACACATGCCAATACGGCCGGGTTAACTTATAAAGTGCAATTTTAAATTTCCCGTGAAACTTCCGGTTGAAAACGTCTATGTATGATGAAGTTTGCGTAGATGGTTGAAACGGAAGTATTCGGACACATTGTATCCCAATACAAAAAGCTCTGTTTTCATCACAAAATTCCACAGTATTCTGGACATCTGTGTTGGTGAATCTTTTGCAATTTGTTTAATGAACAATGGAGACTGCAAAGAAGAAAGCTGTAGGTGGGATCGGTGTATTAGCGGCTGGCTGCAGCAACACAATCAGGAGGACTTTGAGCTGGATAGCAGACGCGCTATCCGACGCTAGCCGCCGACCGCATCGATAATCGGGTGAAGTCCTTCGTCGCGCCGTCGATCGCTGGAACGCAGGTGAGCACGGGTGTTGATGAGCAGATGAGGGTTGGCGTAGGTGGAGCGCTAATGTTTTTATCATAGCTCTGACGAGGTCCCGTAGCTAAGTTCGCTTCAATGGCGTCGTTAGCAACAGCATTGCTAGGCTTCGACAGGCGGCACAGCATTAACCGTGTAGTTACAGGTCCAGTGTTTGGTTCGGTGTCTCCTGATAGTAGTATTGTTGATCTTCTGTCTATCCTTCCAGCCAGGGCCTTATTTCTTTTGTTTCTATCTGCATTTAAACATGATGCTATCACGTTAGCTCCGTAGCTAAAGTGCTTCACCGATGTATTGTCGTGGAGATAAAAGTCACTGTGAATGTCCATTTCGCGTTCTCAACTCTCATTTTCAAGAGGATATAGTATCCGAGGTGGTTTAAAATACAAATCCGTGATCCACAATAGAAAAAGGAGAAAGTGTGGAATCCAATGAACCAGCTTGTACCTAAGTTACGGTCAGAGCGAAAAAAGATACGTCCTGCACTGCACTCCAGTCCTTCACTCTCACGTTCCTCATCCACAAATCTTTCATCCTCGCTCAAATTAATGGGGTAATCGTCGCTTTCTCGGTCTGAATCGCTCTCGCTGTTGGTGTAAACAATGGGGAAATGTGAGGAGCCTTTCAACCTGTGACGTCACGCTACTTCCGGTACAGGCAAGGCTTTTTTTTATCAGCGACCAAAAGTTGCGAATTATCATTGATGTTCTCTACTAAATCCTTTCAGCAAAAATATGGCAATATCGCGAAATGATCTAGTATGACACATAGAATGGATCTGCTATCCCCGTTTAAATTTTAAAAAAAATCATTTCAGTAGGCCTTTAACAGTATAATTGTGTACAGTCGCATCTGATAAAGCTTTTATGCTACTGATTTTGATACCGATCATCCATAAGTGAGCTCAGACATAATCACATGTATCAACTGTATTTTTTTTTTTCATAGTGAATAATAATAATCACCTTCGTTTTTGGGAAGTGAAGTAGTGGGTCAAAAGTACACATGTCCGATCTAACAAAGGTCTTAACTCATTCTCCTTCTATGCCACATCAATGTGGAATGCACTCCCAACAGGTGTAAAAGAAAGGGCATCTCTATCCTCCTTCAAAACCGCACTAAGAGAACACCTCCAGGCAACTTCAACCCTAGACTAACACCCTCCCCCTCCCACATCCCACCTCCCCGGATTGTAAATAATCAAATGTAAATAATCAAATGTAGGTACTTAGTCTTATGCTTTCTGATCTCTCTCTCTCTTTCTATGTCCACTACTTGCTGTACATATTCTACCAAGTCAGTCCTACACTGTTTCAATGTCCATTTTTCAGATGATGCAATTGTTGATGACTGAAGTGCTGATATCAACCAAACCTAACCCCCCCACTCCAACCCTCCCCCCCTCCACATCCCATTGTAAATAATGTAAATAATTAAATGTATATACTCTGATGATTAACTTGTGTGATGACTGTTTTATGCTGATATTATATATTTGTACCATGAACTGATTTACGTGGACCCCAACTTTAAACAAGTTGAAAAACTTATTCGGGTGTTACCATTTAGTGGTCAATTGTACGGAATATGTACTGTACTGGGCAATCTACTAAAAAAAGTTTCAATCAATCAATCAAAAGCCAAAAACACAAGAGAACTATGTTTTTTTTTAAAGTCAATAGTGCACAATAACTAAACAAAAGTAAAAAAACAACAACAATAAAACCAACTGTTTTTACCTATTGGTACCATCTTTTTTGTGTTTGGGATCTGCATAAGTCCTGGAAATTTGAAATTAAACCATGGAGGCAAAGTGGAGATATTTATAAAACAATATTCATACTTCCTCCAAATTAGACGTTGCGAATTTGCCTAATTTGTGACATTTCCCCCAAGTGTGACGTTGGTGGATATCTCCATATATGGTAGAGATTTACCCTGAGAGGTTGGCGCGAGTCTGCCATTGTAGTGCGACACTGTCGTCAATAAACTCCTCATTTATTAGTATCCTATTGTTGTGGGGCAGACTGTTTCGTACATGCACATGCATCTTCCGCCGTTGCCATTTTTTAAGACAAAGTATTGAGTGATGATTCAAATATTGTAACACCAGAGAACAGTAGAGAATGCGTAGTGAATTTTGGTCCAGAAAGTGTTTTGCTTTACTCAATATTGAGTTGTTCTTTGCCACTTCATGTGTGTTAAAGGGAGATTTTCGGCTCAATTTATCATTATGACAAAACAATCTGTTTCCGTGCACTACAGTCTTTTTATATGAAGTGGTTGTGTTTAAGTGTATTTTCAACAATTGCTGAATGACATGAATTTAGTTTAGGTCCAAGGCTGGTTTGTTTTCATCAAAATACACATTTTTCAGTTTTTTTTTCACTTCTACTGTTATTGTTTTAGTTAATCCCTGTCCACACGACCTTGAAGAAAACACAGTGGTGTCATCCACAAATTGTACTTCAGAGATATCATTCATATATACGAAAGCGCTCAATGGTCTCGCTCCAGCTTATATTAAAGATCTCCTGGACCAACCCACCAGCTCCAGGCTGGGTCGTTGCCTTAGATCAGACAACCAGATGACCCTGAAGGTCCCACGGTCAAACCTAGTGACAAGGGGAGACCGTGCTTTCTCAGTGATGGCACATAGGTTGTGGAATAAGCTCCCCCTGAGTATTAAGTCCGCCACCACTCTGGACTCTTTTAGAGCACGGCTTAAAACTCACCTTTTTACCGCAGATGACTTTTAATTTATGTTTTCATTGTGAGTCTTAAATGTTTGGTTTAGATTCCTTTGTGTGTCTCAGTCTCTGTTTCTGTTTTTTTTTTGTTTCTCCACTCGGGCTGATGTAACAGTTGGTTGGGGGGCGCATAATACATGAAAATAACATAACATAACATAACATAAACACATTTTGGTCCCACTGAGGTACACCACAAATTACAGGTATACGTAGGCATGAAGATTAGAGATGTCCGATAATATAATATAATTAAAATGTAATATCGTAAACTATCGGTATCGTTTTTTTTAATTATCGGTATCGTTTTTTTTTTTTGTTTTTTTTAAATCAACATAAAAAACACAAGATACACTTACAATTAGTGCACCAACCCAAAAAACCTCCCTCCCCCATTCACACTCATTCACACAAAAGGGTTGTTTCTTTCTGTTATTAATATTCTGCTTCCTACATTATATATCAATATATATCAATACAGTCTGCAAGGGATACAGTCCGTAAGCACACATGATTGTGCGTGCTGCTGGTCCACTAAGAGTACTAACCTTAAACAATTATTTTACTAATTTTCATTAATTACTAGTTTCTATGTAACTGTTTTTATATTGTTTTACTTTCTTTTTTAATTTATTTATCTTATTTAATTTTTTTTAATTTTTAAAAAAGGACCTTATCTTCACCAGACCTGGCTCTCCAAATTAGGCATAGTAATGTGTTAATTCCACGACTGTATGTATCGGTATCGGTTGATATCGGTATCGGTAATTAAGAGTTGGACTATATTGGAATATCGGATATCGGCAAAAAAGCCTTTATCGGACATCCCTAATGAAGATGTATGTTCACTTAACTTCACCAGTTGTTCCTGTTCATTAAGTAGCATAGTTCAAAACCATCTTTCTGATGCAGAATCCAATTTGCTAACTACAATTTCATGATTAATTGTATCAAAATTGGGTTTGGTCCATAAATACTCCGGCTACACACGATAAGCAATTTATAGCATTGGTGATTTTGTCATAAGTGCCATCAATGTGGAAATGTTTGCGCTACATCCATATTGGCTGTAAGGTTGTCCCGATATCAATATTTTGGTACCGGTACCGGTACCGCAATGTATTTCGGATACTTTTTGGTACTTTTCTAAATAAAGAGGACCGAAAAAAATTGCATTATTGGCTTTATTTTAACAAAAAAAATCTTACTGTACATTAAACATATGTTTCTTATTAGAAGTTTGTCCTTAAATAAAATAGTGAACATACGAGACAACTTGTCTTTTAGTAGTAAGAAAGCAAACAAAGACTCCTAATTTAGTTGCTGACGTATGCAGTAACATATTGTGTCATTTTCCATTCTATTATTTTGTCAACATTAAGAGGGACAAGTGGTAGAAAATGAATTATTAATCTACTTGTTCATTTACTGTTAATATCTGCTTACTTTCTCTTTCAACATGTTCTATCTACGCTTCTGTTAAAATCTAATAATCACTTATTCTTGTGTTGTTTGATACTTTACATTAGTTTTGGATGAAACCACACATTTGGAGATCAATCCGATACCAAGTAGTTACAGTCCAGGGACATATTTCCTGAGTTTATAAACATAATATACATTTTTAAAAAAGGAAAAAAGATTTTGTGATGCTAAAAAAATATTGATGTAATCATAGTAGTATGGACTAGATACGCTCCTGTACTTGGTATCATTACAGTGGATGTCAGGTGTAGATCCACCCATGGCGTTTGTTTACATTGTGACGCCGGTGAGCTACGGTGTGTAGTGAAGCATGTTTAGCTATTCCTCGTCCTGCAGTGATGATACGTGTAAGAAACTTACTTTATTTGCCGCCATGGAGGCGAGGATTAGTGATTTAGAAGTCGCTAAAAGACTGCCGACTGCGGCTGAACGTTAGCCGCTAGCTAGCCAGCCATGTCTTAAAGTACCTCTTCCTGAGGGCGTATCAGTGTTATAGTTTCACCTTTATAGTTAGTTTTTAAGCCAAAATGCATCCGTTCTCCCTTTTCTGTCTACACACTGTGTCTGCTTGTAAGTACTCTGTGATTGTGCACTGCCGAACATGCTCCTCTGCTCGGAAAACCAGCAATGTCACGACGTGATGAAGCGCCGTCATACCCGTTAAAAAAAGGGGGGGCAGGGACCGGTACTTTTTAGAGGTGGTATAGTCCTGAATATGATTAATTAGTATCGCAGTACTAATATACCGTACAACCCTAGTTGGCTGTTTAGAGTAGTTTACTAAGGCCACTCTTAGAGTTGTGGTTTTAGCACTACTACAGTATATCAACCATAATTCACTAGAAGTAGAGCACATACTCACTCTGAGGTTGAACTGTAAACCATGAAAACATATTAGAAATATATGGAGTAATGTATTTGGATTTCTTTGTCCAGTTAGCCACTTATGTCCTGGTTGATGGAGGACAATAAACGGTTGAGCTACCTTTCCTCAAAGTTGCATGGAAATCCGTTTTGGATGTATGTCATTTTAATCCGGCTAACTGCATCTGTTTGCTGTTATACCTCGTGCAAATGACAAGTAGGTGCAACATTACCACTGTGCATCACCAGAAAAACACCACAATAAGAACAGTAAAGGATGGAGGTGGCAGCATTATGCTTTTTTCAACTGAAACCGGAGTGTTAGTCAAGGTTGAGGGATTTGGGACAAAACTTTAACATAGAAATCTTCGAGTGAAATAAACTTTATAGCATGAAGATGACCCCAAGCGTACTTTTAAATCAACAAACGAAAATACTCCCCAGAGAAAAAAAATCATTAATAACTAATATTTTACAAAGTGCGGGCCAGAGCCTAGGCCAGGGGTCGGCAACCCAAAACATTGAAGGAGCCATATTGGAAAACAAATCTGTCTGTAGCCGCAAAAAATGAAAAGCCATATATAAGATGTGTCTGTATTAGCTATAATAGCCTAATATCAAAATGACTATTTGTCACAGGCTGAAGCAAATCTTTGTTGACAGAAATGTTGAATGTTATTCTACACATTTTTACAACATTAGATACCATTCGTAAATCAGAGGCTATCTAGAAGGTGAGATTACGGGCTTTTAATGGCCAAAAGGTATAGATGTGTGTGTCCAATTTAAAGGAAACGGCAGGCTGTCTTCTTCTAATGGATTTATTACAACCTTTGGCCAGCTAGGTAATGTTTGCTGTAGTCTAGAACAACATGACAAACAAATAACTATCTGAAATGCGGCCAATATTATATACAGGTAATGTGTCATGAGACATGCAAAACTAAATTAAATACACAGAGGACATAAGTAAAGGAAATTAAATGAGCTCAAACATAGCTACAAACGAGGCATAATGATGCAATATGTACATACAGCTAGCCGAAATAGCCCGTTTGCATCGATTAGCTTGCAGTCATGCAGTGACCAAATATGCCTGATTAGCACCTCAACAAGTCAACAACATCAACAAAGCGCACCTTTGTGCATTCACGCACAGTATAAAACGTTTGGTGGACAAAATGAGACAAAGAAGGAGTGGAAGATTTTACATGTAAACAAACTGTTGCGTCACAGTCTATGGTGAGTTCAAGGACAAAACGATGTTCACCAAGTACTCTCATCAGTGGAGCATACACACAAACATGTTAAACACTGGGCTTTCTTACAAATGGGAGGGTTTGTGTCATGTTTGTCCTCAAACTAAAACCATACTAAAACCCCAAAAATCCTCCAGGGAGCCACTAGGGTGGCACTAAAGAGCTGCATGTGGCTCGAGAGCTGCGGGTTGCTGAACACGGCCTAGACCAGGGGTGTCCAAACTTTTTCCACTGAGGGCCGCACACGGTAAAATTAAAGCATGCGGGGGCCATTTTGATATTTTTCATTTTCAAACTATAACAAAATATATGGATTTTTTTTAATTTATTTTACCTTTAGGGGTCCCGGGGACCATAAAGGGTCTCAGTCATTAAAATGTTAAAAATAAGTCAGATTATAATATTTTGTTATTATTTAACGCTTACAGTAAATCTCTATATCAACTTCAAGTTGATATAAAGTAATACAAAATAAAATACAAATGTTTTATGGCTTTTCTTTCAAAAACAACTTTGTTTTTTTTATAGTAAAACTGAAATATGCAGTATTTAGTACTTAGAGCCCTAAAAGATCAATAATGCAGGACACCATTGATTTTAATTATTTAATATTTTTGAGTAATCACAGTGAAAAGATAAATAAAATACCTCTAAATATATTTGGGATCCAAAAGGTGCCCCACTCATAAAGTGATACATTTTTATTAGGTTTTTCTTTTACTTTCAACACTTAAGTTACGAGATCAACTTTAGATATATCTGTCAATTTTATGCTGGAGCTATTATTTTGTTTGTTTTATGCGCTTTTGTCAAAGAAAACTTTGATGTTTTTGTATGGCAACAACACAATATATGCAATATTTACCACATACAACATTTTAAAGTGAAATATTTGAAGTAATTGGAGCCCTGAAAATAATTCATTATAACATGGATTTTTTTGTCTTTTATTTTTTTTTTTGAGCAATGGCAAATAATGAAAAATAAAGAAAGACAAAAGAAAAAATAACAGCCTGCATGGCAGCTTTTGTGTCAACATTGCAACTTGTTCTCGTTAGATTTCACCTTATTCCACTTTTTTTAATGTTATTTTTTATTTTTACAATAGTATTTCCAGAATGTGTGGCGGGCCGGTAAACAATTAGCTGTGGGCCGCAAATGGCCCCCGGGCCGCACTTTGGACACCCCTGGCCTGGACCAATCCGAATTCTGTAGGGTGCTGTGTACAATATATTCTGACACATTTGGAGCTCTTTCACAAGGAATAAAGTCAAAACAAGTCAATATACACTGACGGACAACTCCCCAAAATCACCGAATGATGGTTAAGGGTATGCATATATGCGGGTTGCTTATTGTAGAGTTTTAAAGTTTCCCCTAACACATTATTATTCAACTGAATTGCACATGCTTTAGCGTGGCCTTTGCTACTTTTTTTTTACTCAGACCTATTGTTTGAAAAGGGGTGTTTATATATATATATACGCTGTATGTGCAAATATGCTGCTGTATTGTGTTCAAAGTGATACTCTAGAAGCATTTCAAATAACTGCTGAGGTGATAGCTGAAAAATTGGCTGCGTAATACAATCAGACAATTCGCTACCATTCATTTTGACAGTGTTTGTCTCAAATTGAGTAGTTGACAGAGGAGAAGTGGAGTTTCAACTGACTTGTTTGCTTTTCTTCTGCAGTGGCCGAGACAATGAGAGTTATATCAAAGCCCATCAGGAGAGGCGCAAGATTTTTTATTTTTATTTTATTTTTTATTTTTTTTTGGGAGAGTGAAGGAGGACCATGAAAATAGTTGTGATGAAGATGTAACAGGTTTAGGATAGGGGTTCAACTCAATCATAATGAAGATGTGCACAACATAGACAGACTTGGGGCCAGCATGTATTTAAAATACATGCTAACTGTACATGCTAACTGCACAAGCAAATATTTGCATCTCTTAAAGAGGACTGTGGAGAATGCATATATGTTTAAGAGTTCTTTCTTTATTCATAGTCATGTTTGGAGCAGCTAGTATTTTTCCATGTACACCAGTTTCTCTTTGTCTACAGAGGTCTGTGTAGTGTTTTAGGCATTGGAATGTGAGAAGGATGCATCCCCCTCCTTATCTTATCAGTGTTGGGGAAGGGGGAGGCATTCCTTTCTGGGGAGGACTGCTTTCCGATTGAAGAAGTAGTTTCTTTCCGTTTGAATGTTAGACCAATTCAAGAAGCCATCATGAATGTATTGGTCTGGGCTGGTCTCCTGAAGCTTTAGTAAAACTTGATAATATTCCTATTCAGTCTTGATGGTCCTTCTTACTCTGCATATATGTCATCTGAAATAACTTGGGATTGACCAGTGACTTGAATTCCCTGAGAGGGAATACAGGGCAGACGCAACAGGACCTATAATTAATTTTGACAGTCACACCGCAGTCATACGTGGGGGCTAGTGGGCAGCCTAGGATGAAGTCGGCTCTCTTGGTTTCTGTCTTGGGTCTGTTCCTGTGTCTGGCCGTGCGGGCCCCCATCACAGCAGACGATGCCGTGGACCACTGCAGTGGCCGCGGTGTATATGGGTGTTGACATGGTGTGTTTGTTTTGTTGTGTTGTTTATTTATGCATGGTGCAATGGATGTGCACAATATGTATTGTTCATAGCAAATTTTTGCGTTTTTCCTTGTCTTTCACTTATGTACAGTCGTGGTCAAAAGTTTACATACACTTGTAAAGAACATAATGTCATGGCTGTCTTGAGTTTCCAATACTTTCTACAACTCGTATTTTTTTGTCATAGAGTGATTGGAGCACATACTTGTTGGTTCATGAAGTTTGGTTCTTTGAATGAACACATGTGTTCAAAAGTTTGGGGTCACCCAAACAATTTTGTGGAATAGCCTTCATTTCTAAGAACAAGAATAGACTCTCGAGTTTCAGATGAAAGTTCTCTTTTTCTGGCCATTTTGAGTGTTTAATTGACCCCACAAATGTGATGCTCCAGAAACTCAATCTGCTCAAAGGAAGGTCAGTTTTGTAGCTTCTGTAACGAGCCAAACTGTTTTCAGATGTGTGAACATGATTGCACAAGGGTTTTCTAATCATCAGTTAGCCTTCTGAGCCAATGAGCAAACACATTGTACCATTAGAACACTGGAGTGATAGTTGCTGGAAATGGGCCTCTATACACCTATGTAGATATTGCACCAAAAACCAGACATATGCAGCTAGAATAGTCATTTACCACATAAGCAATGTATAGAGTGTATTTCTTTAAAGTTAAGACTAGTTTAAAGTTATCTTCATTGAAAAATACAGTGCTTTTCCTTCAAAAATAAGGACATTTCAATGTGACCCCAAACTTTTGAACGGTAGTGTATGTACTTAACAAAAATAACTGAAAACATGTTTTATATTCTAGTTTCTTCAAAATAGCCACCCTTTGCTCTGATTGCTGCTTTGCACACTCTTGGCATTCTCTCGATGAGCTTCAAGAGGTAGTCACCTGAACGAGTTTTCACTTCACAGGTGTCATAGTTTTGATGCCTTCCGTGACAATCCACAATGTAAATAGTCATGAAAATAAAGAAAACACATTGAAATGAGAAGGTGTGTCCAAACGTTTGGTCTGTACTGTATATATAATATATAATAATATTACACTGTCCAAGAATTCCATATTTGAGCTTAAGGGCAGATTTTGAAGACAGAAGACACCTTGTCTGGTAAAGTTCTTTATAATATTGTTTGTTTTTTCATATCAGATACATTTCATTAACATATCTTTTATACGAAAAAAACAAAAAACAAAAATGTCTTTTAATATGCATTTTCTTGCGTCTGGTTCAGTGCAGCACACGCTTGCAGTTAGTGCTTACCTCTCCCAGTGTGCACCTTTGGTGTGCTTACAATATGTGCATCACATTGCAGGACTGACTGTTTCTAAAATGCTGAGAAAAAGTGGCACATGTTATAGTTTTGTGCTGCATGTTTCAAAATATAGCAAAACGCCACATGTACCAGCATGACAACATGAATATGGAGCGAAATATGTGTCTCCATGGTGAAAGTACGACCCACGCCATATCAACACACTAGGTCCAAAATTTGAGAGACTAACATTTATGCAAATCTCCCGATTTACACAACTGAGGCGTTCCTCAAGGCACCCCTTTAAGTCCCCTCCTCATTTTTTTTAATGTGATTTATGTAGCTTGTTTACTTCAGATGCATCGTCCATTGTTATACTAGTGGTGTTCCTCAAGGTTCCGTCTTAGGTCCTCACTTTTTCTACTGTTCCGAGTCTCACATTTTTGC
This sequence comes from Entelurus aequoreus, assembly GCF_033978785.1. Lineage (NCBI taxonomy): Eukaryota > Metazoa > Chordata > Actinopteri > Syngnathiformes > Syngnathidae > Entelurus > Entelurus aequoreus. The sequence goes on along the minus strand of NC_084734.1, from coordinate 79,082,779 downwards.
AGCAACTTCCCAAGAAGACTAGAGTGCTCCTGTTGTATGGAGGACCTTGGACCACTGTAACTGGACTGGACTCTCCCTATTACATTAGATCCACTATGGACTGGACTCTCACTATTACGTTAGATCCACTATGGACTGGACTCTCACTATTACATTAGATCCACTATGGACTGGACTCTCACAATAATATGTTAGATCCACTATGGACTGGACTCTCACTATTATGTTAGATCCCCAATGGACTAGACTCTCACAATATTATGTTAGATCCACTATGGACTGGACTCTCACTATTATGTTAGATCCACTATGGACTGGACTCTCACTATTACGTTAGATCCACTATGGACTGGACTCTCACTAATACATTAGATCCACTATGGACTGGACTCTCACTAAAACATTAGATCCACTATGGACAGGACTCTCACTATTATGTTAGATCCACTATGGACTGGACTCTCACTATTATGTTAGATCCACTATGGACTGGACTCTCACTATTACGTTAGATCCACTATGGACTGGACTCTCACTATTACATTAGATCCACTATGGACTGGACTCTCACAATAATATGTTAGATCCACTATGGACTGGACTCTCACTATTATGTTAGATCCCCAATGGACTAGACTCTCACAATATTATGTTAGATCCACTATGGACTGGACTCTCACTATTATGTTAGATCCACTATGGACTGGACTCTCACTATTACATTAGATCCACTATGGACTGGACTCTCACAATAATATGTTAGATCCACTATGGACTGGACTCTCACTATTATGTTAGATCCCCAATGGACTAGACTCTCACAATATTATGTTAGATCCACTATGGACTGGACTCTCACTATTATGTTAGATCCACTATGGACTGGACTCTCACTATTACGTTAGATCCACTATGGACTGGACTCTCACTAATACATTAGATCCACTATGGACTGGACTCTCACTAAAACATTAGATCCACTATGGACATGACTCTCACTATTATGTTAGATCCACTATGGACTGGACTCTCACTATTATGTTGGATCCACTATGGACTGGACTCTCACTATTACGTTAGATCCACTATGGACTGGACTCTCACTATTACGTTAGATCCACTATGGACTGGACTCTCACTATTATGTTAGATCCAATATGGACTGGACTCTCACTATTATGTTAGATCCACTATGGACTGGACTCTCACTATAATGTTAGATCCACTATGGACTGGACTCTCACAATATTATGTTAGATCCACTATGGACTGGACTCTCACTATTATGTTAGATCCACTATGGACTGGACTCTCACTATTACGTTAGATCCACTATGGACTGGACTCCCACTATTACGTTAGATCCACTATGGACTGGACTCTCACAATATTATGTTAGATCCCCTATGGACTAGACTCTCACAATATTATGTTAGATCCACTATGGACTGGACTCTCACTATTATGTTAGATCCACTATGGACTGGACTCTCACTATTATGTTAGATCCCCTATGGACTAGACTCTCACAATATTATGTTAGATCCACTATGGACTGGACTCTCACTATTACGTTAGATCCACTATGGACTGGACTCTCACTATTATGTTAGATCCACTATGGACTGGACTCTCACTATTACGTTAGATCCACTATGGACTGGACTCTCACTATTACGTTAGATCCACTATGGACTGGACTCTCACTATTATGTTAGATCCAATATGGACTGGACTCTCACTATTATGTTAGATCCACTATGGACTGGACTCCCACTATTACGTTAGATCCACTATGGACTGGACTCTCACAAAATTATGTTAGATCCACTATGGACTGGACTCTCACACTATTATGTTAGGATCCACTATGGACTGGACTCTCACACTATTATGTTAGGATCCACTATGGACTGGACTCTCACACTATTATGTTAGATCCACTATGGACTGGACTCTCACACTATTATGTTAGATCCACTATGGACTGGACTCTCACACTATTATGTTAGGATCCACTATGGACTGGACTCTCACACTATTATGTTAGGATCCACTATGGACTGGACTCTCACACTATTATGTTAGATCCACTATGGACTGGACTCTCACACTATTATGTTAGATCCACTCGACGTCCATTGCACCAGTGGGGTCCCCACATAAGCGGTCCCCTCCAGGGTTTCTCATTGGCATCCCATTGGGTTGAGTTTTTTCTTGCCCTGATGTGGGATCTGAGCCGAGGATGTCGTTGTGGCTTGTGCAGCCCTTTGATACACTTGTGATTTAGGGCTATATAAGTAAACATTGATTGATTGATTGATTGAAAGCCAGGAAGTCCGCACAACATCTTCATTTAAACAGGGCATTGAGCACCACTTTTGCACTTGTTACCAATTGTACACGCAATCTTAGTAGATGACCTGCAACACGCCCACTAATAGTGAACGCAATTGTATAGTTTGCACACGCTATGTTATTTGATCGCAGTAGATTAGCCGCCTGGTCGTATTACAAGTCAGGACTTCAAAAAGAACAAGGACACATCCCTGCTGGCAGGACGGCAGCTGTGATGTCTTTTATCAGACAGCGGCGTCGAGTGTTTGAACATTTCGTTCAAGTGCAAACAGAGTTAAATTAGAATGTGCTTTGATTACCAGCGCCTGGTTTGAGTTTTTTTCTCTTAGTGTGTAATTGTGTTTTTTTTAATTGGGGACAAAAAAAACATCGTATTGTCTGTTTTTATGTATTCGGGCATATTATTCAGGGTTTCCCCCAGCTTGCCAATATGCTTGTGGAGGTGGGGGTGTGGGTAAAGGTGTGGTAAATATGACGCCGTCATATAATTTGCATAATTGGAGATGATGCATATATACACATTTTAAAATATTCACTTTTACAATCATATTTGTACTTATCGTATTTGCTGATGTTGCTCTATTGTTGTTGTTGTTGTTGCTGTTGTTGTTTTTGTCTCTCTGTCTAATCCCCCTCTTGTCCCCACAATTCCCCCCTCTGTCATCCTTTTTTTCTCTTTCTATCCCCTCCTGCTCCGGCCCGGCTGCACCAAATGACAATATAAATACATTTCATAAAGTCAAACACAAATAAGGCAACAAGAGAAGTATCCTACACTTCTCTTTTGTAAAGTACATTTGTACAGCCGATATGGGCATCTACATCTACTATATGATTTGCCTGAGCAGCTGGACGGGACAAAAAAAATACAAATACAATTAAAAATGTAAAATAAAAAAATAAAAAATACTTTTTAAAAAGGCTAAAAAAGTTGTCCATACATCTAAAAATGAATATGTGTTATTAGTGATTAATAATATATTTGTTTCTGATATTTTATTGTAATGCTCTATTTTTAAATGTCTACATTGTAATACAGGCTGTATACCTGCAGTGGCTGGTTGTCTTTTAAGTAGAAGCTCAATTTCAGCTACACTCTAAAGCAGTGGTTCTTAACCTGGGTTGGATCGGACCCTAGGGGTTCGGTGAGTCGGCCTCAGGGTCGACTCACCAAAACACACCCGACTCATCGTGTAAATAAAAACTTCTCCCTATCGGCGTATTACGGATACGGCAACAGCAGAAGTCACACTGATTTGCAGGTGTGTAATTTGTTGTGAGTTTATGCACTGTGTTGGTTTTGTTGTTTGAACAAAGTGATGTTCATGCACGGTTCATTTTGTGCACCAGTAAAAAAAAACATGGTAACACTTTAGTATGGGGAACATAGTCACCATTAATTAGTTGTTTGTTAACATGCCAATTAGTAACATATTGGCTCTTAACTAGTCATTATTAAGTACTTATTAATGCCTTATTCGGCATGGCCTTATTATAACCCTAACCCTCTAACCCTGACCCTAACCCAAACCAAATAACTCTAAATTAAGTCTTTGTTACTTAGAATATGTTCCCTTAGTGTACAAATAACTCTAAATTAAGTCTTTGTTACTTAGAATATGTTCCCCTAGTGTCCAAGTAACTCTAAATTTAGTCTTTGTTACTTAGAATATGTTCCCCTAGTGTCCAAGTAACTCTAAATTTAGTCTTTGTTACTTAGAATATGTTCCCAGAGTGTCCAAATAACTCTAAATTTAGTCTTTGTTACTTAGAATATGTTCCCAGAGTGTCCAAATAACCCTAAATTGAGTCTTTGTTACTTAGAATATGTTCCCCTAGTGCCCAAATAACTCTAAATTGAGTCTTTGTTACTTAGAATATGTTCCCCTAGTGTCCAAATAACTCTAAATTAAGTCTTTGTTACTTAGAATTTGTTCCCCTAGTGTCCAAATAACTCTAAATTTAGTCTTTGTTACTTAGAATATGTTCCCCTAGTGTCCAAATAACTCTAAATTTAGTTTTTGTTACTTAGAATATGTTCCCTGGGGCGGCATAGCTCAGTTGGTAGAGTGGCTGTGCCAGCAACTTGAGGGTTCCAGGTTCGATTCCCGCTTCCGCCATCCTAGTTACCGCTGTTGTGTCCTTGGGCAAGACACTTTACCCACCTGCTCCCAGTGCCACCCACACTGGTTTAAATGTAACTTAGATATTGGGTTTCACTTTGTAAAGCGCTTTGAGTCAATAGAGAAAAGCGCTATATAAATATAATTCACTTCCCCTTGTGTCCAAATAACTCTAAATTAAGTCTTTGTTACTTAGAATATGTTCCCCATACTAAAGTGTTACCAAAAACCTATAACTGTCTTGAATTTGAAGAAAAAAAACATTTTATTTTTCACTAAAGAAGGGTTGGGTGAATGCGCATATGAAACTGGTGGGGTTCGGTACCTCCAACAAGGTCAAGAACCACTGGTCTAAACACAAGTACAATTCACAATAGCAGATCAAAAATATGAATATTCTAGATTTTGCAAAGAAAATGTCACTTACAGGATTTTAAAATTCTGCATATCAATCAATCAATCAATCAATCAATCAATCAATGTTTATTTATATAGCCCTAAATCACAAGTGTCTCAAAGGGCTGCACAAGTCTCAACGACATCCTCGGTTCAGAGCCCACATAATCATATCAGGAATGAAACTTGAAAAATAGTCTGGCAGTGTTATATTCCAAAATCAATTAATCGCTCATTTTTGCTGCCAATCAAAAAGGGATTCAGCCTAAGAAAGATAATCCAGTCATTATGATGAAGCCTGGCGTCCAAGCCAGCCGAGGCAGAGACAAAGCCGAGCGTTTGTCCAATGACTGTCTAGTTTGGCTGCAGTGGAACAACCCATTCTATGCTCCCCAATTAAAGTCAATGGACGCTCGGCTTCAACACAATTTAATACACTGTGACACTATATGAAAAATAATTAGAAGAAAGTCGCGTCAGCTCTCACGAAAGTAGCTGATTCTCAACAAAAGTTGAACGCCTTCTAGCGCATATTCAGTCAATGATATGTAAACACACAAGTAAATAGTTGACCACTTTTTTTTATATTTTAGGGGAAGCTAAGCTTCCCTTTCAATCCCCACTTCTGTACACTCACATCCACAGCAGGTCTCCAAGGTGTACAGCCTCTCGCATGTTAAAAAAGTGCGGGTAAGGGTCGACGGCAAGTCAGATCCGTGACTCCAGGACAAGGATTGGCTCTTTTTTAAGGTCAAGGCAAGTGTTGCCTTAAAGGAGGGCTCATATTTTAGGGCACCGAGGCAAACATTATTTTCTTTCCAGACAGAGGCTCCAAAGCATATATATATATATATATATATATATATATATATATATATATATATATATATATATATATATATATATATATATATATATATATATATGTCTTAATTAGATTATCCAAAAAATAGCGCTCGATACCGTGGTAGAGCGTAATATGTATGTGTGGGAAAAAAATCACAAAACTATTTCATCTCTACAGGCCTGTTTCATGAGGGGTTTTCCTCAATCCTGAGGATTGAGGAAAACCCCTCATGAAACAGGCCTGTAGAGATGAAATAGTCTTGTGATTTTTTTCCCACACACACATATATATATATATATATATATATATATATATATATATATATATATATATATATATATATATATATATATATATATATATATATATATATATATATATATATATATATATATAAACTGTTTTTTAAAAATGCATTATTAATATAAACTCGTCAGCTTTTTGTCATTTCATGATGCCTTATATCTCTATTTTTACATTTTGATAGAGGGAGGTATTTTCTTATTTTATTTTATCTTTATTTTTTTTTAAAGTTATCTACATTTATATGTACATGCAAATGCTGTATCGGGACAGATCTATTAAGAATTTGAGCAGAAATATGTCATACAGGAATTAACTATACACAACAAGAAATGAACAGAATGCTGTGACACATGAATATTTTTTGAAGTAATACCTTTGTGACATGAAAAAAACACAAGTAAAGTATAAAAACCGTGTGTTTACTTTTTGATATCAAAATAAAACACAAATCAGTTTGGCTAATGAATATGAAGTCTAATAAACAAGCTTTGTTCTTCTCTTAGTTCAGTACAACAGTTTGGCCAACAAAAATTAAGAGGAGTGACACCTCTCACGTCGAATACACAATCTTCACAGCCCTCGTTCAATTCGATGAGATGACAAAACATTTTAGCTAGTATTGATGTTATTTGAACACTGATACAGTTTGTTAAATAAAGGACGAGTAAACATCCCAGTCAAAAAAGTAAAGACTTTATAAACAAGTTGTGGCAACGTTCCCGACACATTGCCTGCTGCAAAACATCAACTAGTTTTCTCCTTCGCTGTATACTTTTAGTGTGGGGACAAGTGTCTCCAATATTGTCCACACCGGTCTCCATCTAAACACAGCAGTGCGCTCTTCAACACACGGCGGGAAGCGAGGGACAATGACGTTAAACCAAGCGCTTGGCTCTGTTTACTCCGAGGGGAAATCTCCCGAGCAAAGTCCGTGTCTTTCGTCCGCCATGATTATCAAGCCAAACGACGCTACTGCGCATCCGCCTGACTTTGTGTTGCCTAAAATGCATTAATAAATGACATTTTTTACTAACCGTCTGGAATTGTATCGCAAATTATCACTGTACCGTTTATTGTTACAGCCCTCGTCCATTAACACGTAAAAAGTCAAGGGCGGTCACGGCATGTTCCTGCTACAAATATTGGTCAATTCTCTAGGGCTTACGGCAAATGGCGAGGGCGGTCACGGCTTTTGCCGCAGTTGCCGTGGTTAAATTCGAGCCCTGCACATGCATGGCGTCGTACCGCTGACACCGGCACCCTATGCAATTTCTCTACTTATAAGAGCGCCACTGTCTTCTTAATATTTGCACATAGCACATTTTGTAGATCGCTGTTTGCGGGTATATCACAGGAATATATGAAAGAACGTCCACATCACAGACTTGCTGCCTCCACTCCAGACAATTGCGTGCGTCTTACTTACAGTATGTCATCAAAACGTCCTTTTGATGGCCGTAATTTTGATGCATCACGAGTCAATAGTGCGCAAATAATAGGCGCCCCCCGCGACCCCGAAGGGAATAAGCAGTAGAAAATGGATGGATGGATGGATATTTAGCCACTGTATTAGTGTTGTCCCGATACCAATATTTTGGTACCGGTACCAAAATGTATTTTGATACTTTTCGGTACTTTTTGATACTTTTCTAAATAAAGGGGACCACAAAAAATAGCATTATGGGCTTTATTTTAACAAACAAAACTTACGGTACAATAAACATATGTTTCTTATTGCAAGTTTGTCCTTAAATAAAATAGTGGACATACTAAACAACTTGTCTTTTATTAGTAAGTAAGCAAACAAAGGCTCCTAATTTTGACGTATGCAGTAATATATTGTGTCATTTATCATTCTATTATTTTGTCAAAATTATTAAGGACAAGTGGTAGAAAATTACATATTAATCTACTTGTTCATTTACTGTTAATATCTGCTTACTTTCTCTTTTAACATGTTCTATCTACACTTCTGTTAAAATTTAATAATCACTTATTCTTCTGTTGTTTGGATGCTTTATTTTAGTTTTGGATGACACCACAAATTTGGGTATCAATCCGATACCAAGTCGTTACAGGATCATATCAGTTGCCTAGTGGTTAGAGTGTTCGTCCTGAGATCGGTAGGTTGTGAGTTCAAACCCCGGCCGAGTCATACCAAAGACTATAAAAATGGGACCCATTACCTCCCTGCTTGGCACTCAGCATCAAGGGTTGGAATTTGGGGTTAAATCACCCAAAAATTATTCCCGGGCGCGGCATCGCTGCTGCCCACTGCTCCCCTCACCTCCCAGGGGGTGATCAAGGGGATGGGTCAAATGCAGAGGACAAATTTCATCACACCTAGTGTGTGTGTGACAATCATTGGTACTTTAACTTTAACTTTAAACCTTCACCCCTTAACAGCCCGCATGCTATCTAGGCGTCCGCTTTTCCTTCATATAAACAGCGTACCGGCCCAATCACATAATAATGTAGCGTTGGACGGGTTTAACAATGGTCTTTACTCGGAGATGTCAAGAAATGCTGACACGTTGTATGATCTATACACTGGTTTAACGATAACGCAAGGCATACTTGGTCAACAGCCATACAAGTCACACTGAGGGTGTCCGTATAAACAACTTTAACACTGTTACAAATATGCGCCACACTGTGAAACCACACCAAACAAGAATGACACACACATTTGGGGAGAACAACCGCACCGTAACACAACATAAACACAACAGAACAAATACCCTGAATCCCTTGCAGCACTAACTCTTCCGGGAGGCCACACTAAAATCTACGGCTTTTGGAGCTCAGTGCACAACTGCAAACGCAACAAGAAGGAGACAAAGCAGAAGAAGAAATACGCTTGCAAGTTCCAAAATGATTGGAAAAAATAATTTCATTTCATCCAGAAAAGCTCGAAGGGGAAGGGGTACACTGCAAAAACTGAAATCTAAGTAAGATTAAATATCTCAAATAAGGGTAATATTTGCTTATTTTCTGTCTGATAAGATAATTCTTCTCACTAAGCAGATTTTATGTTAGAGTGTTTTACTTGTTTTAAGGGTTTTGGTCCTAAATGATCTCAGTAAGATATTACAGCTTGTTGCTGAGATTGTATGACCTATATTGAGTAAAACATGCTTGAAACTAGAATATCAACTGTTGCAAAGCTGTGTCATCAACACTCACAAGTATAAAACTACTTTTTCAAAGTAATAATTTCTTACTTCAAGCATGAAAAAAAAAATCATGATGCCGAGCGCATATCATTATGTCAAGATAATGGCACTAGCATTTACTTCATTTAAGAGTATTTTTCAACATATTTAGCAAAAAGGTCTCTTTTTTTTTTTTTCTACCAAGAAAAGTGCACTTGTTATTAGTGAGAATATTCTCATTTTAAGGTATTTTTGGGATTATTGAGGTTAGCTAATTTGACTTGTTTTGGAAAGTCTTGACAAGCCGAATTTTCTTGTTCTATTGGCAGATAATTTTGCTTAGTTCAAATAAAATACCCCTAATTTTTGTATTTTTTTTTCTTCTTCTTCTTCTTTTTGCAGTGTATGCTGCCTGCACCTCAACAATTTCAATCTCCATCCATCCATCCATTTTCTACCGCTTGTCCCTTTCGGGGTCAGCTGCATTCGGGCGGAAGGCGGGGTACACCCTGGATGAATCCCCACCTCATCACAGGGCCAACACAGATAGACAGACAACATTATCTTATTATTATAATCAAATGACAGCAGTCATTTCCATGACGTTATTTTCTAATATAAGTGTTTAGGCCCACTTACAATGACAATAACAAAAAATATTGTTTTTCGTGTACTGTGTACTTGTATTGTTTGTCTGGGTGGAGGTCCTGCTTTGGAAATAATGTGTACCCCTTTCAGACATTGCATTTAGTTCCCATTAAAACATTCACATGTTGCACAATGAGATGTAAGCAGGGGATCATGTGTACATTCCTGCAACTTCCTGTTTGTAAAAATATATTTTTATTAGTATTTATTTAATATATTAACAGCATTTCATGATTAATATTTATAAATTAAGATTTCTAATACATGACACTAGAATAAGCACACATTTGATTGGTAAATCATAGTGTAACGACCTGGAATGACACTTTATGTGTGGTGTTGGAGTTGTCCGACTTTTTGTGTGGCTGTAAACGCATCACTGGCTAAGTGCCATATGTGCATGTGTTGGCGCAAGTGAGAAAGAGCGAGCGGCTGCTGTTGATATAACAAAGTTGCTTTTGGTCTGGTTTGAAATGACCAGTTTTGCTAGATATATATTTTTTTACTGATGTTTTGGTGATGTGTTTATGGCCGACAATTAAGATTTTGCTCAGTAAAGTGATGGATGGAATTCAGGCTCCAGCACCCCCTCACGAGTGCAACAACAACGCCGGAAATGTGTCCCGTGAAAAAACGTCCGACCGGAACTTTCTAATTACTAAAGTTCCGTGGGTAAATTATGTAAACTCACTACAGTTTTTAGCACTTTGATAGATCGAGCCCAGTCCAGAGGGGCGTACTTCAAACTGCAGCACAGTTGACAGCAGCTTTCTCGCGGCGGCGAGTGACGGCAGCGGGGCGGCAAGGGAGAGGCCCGGCTAGCAGCCAGCAGCAGCGGCACCACCACCTCGCGGCGGCGGGATCGGCAGCTTTCTCGCGGCGGCGAGTGACGGCAGCGGGGCGGCTAGGGAGAGGCCCGGCTACCGGCCAGCAGCGGCGGCACCACCACCTCACTGCGGCGGGACCAGCAGCTTTCTCGCGGCGGCAAGTGACGGCAGCAGGGCGGCGAGGGAGAGGCCAGGCTGGCGGCTAACGGCTAGCGGCTGGCAGCAGCGGGACCATCTCGTGGAGACGAGACCGGCAGGTGACTGCGGCGAGGCCCGGGAGAGGAGAGAGGCTGGAGCGAGGCTTGCCAGGCCGGACGGGACCCCATCGGTGGGAAGGCGAAAGTGCAGTGACGCGTCTCGGCAATTTGGGTTGTGAGTTTTAGCCAGTAAAGAAACCGAACTGAAATTAAGAAGAAAACCAAGTGAATTAAGAAAATGAGTGCGAAACACAAGAAATTCGAGGAAGACTTGGAGGAGATCAGAAAATCGCTTAACTCCCTGTCGGAGGATGTAAGGACAGTGGCCAAACAGCAAGACACACTCATGGAGTTGTTGACCGAAATCAAAATGCTGAAAAACATCATCAAGGAAAAAGACAAGAAAATTGTTGACCTAGAAGCAAGAATTGACGAAATTGAACAGTACACCAGAATGGACGATTTAATTATAAGTGGACTAGAAACCAAACATCGCACATATGCAAGAGTGGCCGGGACTCGCAGCAGGGACGCTGACAAGGACGCCGAAGCCCCGGCAGACGAACTTGTGACACTTGAACGGCAAGTAATTAACTTTTTTTCCAGTAAGAACATGACTCTTCAAAGTGGCAGCATTTCAGCGTGCCATACTATCCCCAGGAAGGACAGCAGAACCAACCCAGCCATTGTGATCCGGTTTGTAAATCGGAAACACAAGACGGAGTTACTACGGCAGGGAAGGAAGCTGAAGGGAACTGGGGTTTACATCAATGAACATCTTACCAAGAAGAACGCTGACATTGCAAGACAAGCACGCATCCTCAGAAAAGAAAACAAGATACAAGCAACATGGACACGGAACTGCAAAATCATGATTCGGCTAAATGGACCATATGAAGAAGCCAAAGTTGTCATGATCCGAGAGCTCCGCGACTTGGATCAATATAGATGAGACCTGCTAGACTTATGACTGACACGGCTCATCCTTGGCTGGAGACGGGGAAGGCTACGCAGCGAGAAGGTGAGACAACTGAGAATCAAAAGTTTCTAAGAGCTGAATACATGGACTATAAACTGTATGACTTTGAAAATGATGTTGACCCAGAAAACCATCTGTTCAACTCAATCAATGCTACATGTGACTACTACACAGAGGAACAATTCAATGACAATGTTAGTTTAGATAATACATTTTCTTTAATACATTTCAACTGTAGAAGCTTATATGCAAATTTCTCAAAGATTGACGAATACCTGAAGACTCTAAATGGCAAATTCAAAATAATAGCACTTTCTGAAACATGGATCGATAAAGACAGAGGTATCGATTTCTCCATTGACGGGTATGAGTTGTATCACTGTAGTAGAAGAAACAAGAAGGGAGGAGGTGTGGCCCTGTTTGTTGACTGTGAATTGAAATGTAGACCTGTGGAATGTATGACAGTGGTAATTGATGATTTATTTGAATGTGTAACTGTAGAGGTAGAAATAGAAAAGAAGAGAAATGTTATTGTTACGTGTATGTATAGGACACCTGGGTCTAAAGTAGAAGCATTTAATGATAGTTTGGAAGAATTATTGTGTAAGGTGAAGGAAAATAAAACATTTGTCATGTGTGGCGACTATAACATAGACCTGCTAAGCTCACCCAGAAATAAATCAACAAGAGACTTCTTGGATGTGGTATATAGTAGAGGGCTTTATCCATTGATCACCAAACCCAGTAGAATAACGACAAATTGTGCAACGTTAATTGATCACATCTTTATAAATGACATAAAAAATAATATAAAAAGTGGACTAGTAATTAATGATATAAGTGACCACTTACCTGTGTTTCTTACTTATGACTGTCCAATTGATAAAAAGAGGGAGGAAAAAACTCATAGATATGTAAGGAAAAGAACTGAAGAGGCAATAAATAGGTTTAGGAAGGACTTATTTGAAACAGACTGGAATGAGGTGTATGGGGGAGAAGCAAATGCTGCATATGAGGCTTTTCTTAATATATATTTATCATTGTATGAAAAGCATTGTCCGAATGTATGGAAACAAAGAGACAGCTACAATAAAAAGCCTTGGATTATAAAGGGACTACAGAATGCTTGTAAAAAGAAAAACAAACTTTATAGAGATTTCATAAAAGTAAAAACAAAGGATGCTGAAACAAAATATAAGGTTTACAAAAACAAATTGATAACAATAATGAGACAAGCAAAAAGAGAATATTATAATAATTTACTAGAAAAAAATAAAAACAATATCAAAGGAACTTGGAATATTCTGAACAAGGTAATAGGAAAAACATCTGGGCCTACAAACCCACCAAGCCATTTTATCAATGAGGATAATAAGATGATAACAAATATGAATGAAGTGGCAAACGGATTCAATTCTTTTTTTGTGAATGTTGGACCCAAATTGGCAGAGAGTATTGGAGAACATAAAGATATACAGAGTGGATGGAGAGGGGGAAGCAAAGTGCTACAGTCCATGCTTCTAGGAGATGTTAGTGAAAATGAAATTGTATCGGTGGTAACAAAACTGAAAAATAAGACATCAACAGACAGTGATGGTATAGACATGATAATTGTAAAAAAGACTATTGACTGTATCATCAAACCTCTTTGTTATATTTTTAATCTTTCTTTTCAAACAGGGACCTTTCCAAATAAAATGAAGGTAGCAAAGGTAATTCCACTCTTTAAAACGGGAGATAAACATAGATTCACTAATTACAGACCAGTGTCACTACTGTCACAATTTTCTAAAATAATTGAAAAAATATTTGTAAAAAAATTAGATAGTTTTATTGAAAAGAACATGCTGTTGAGTGAGAGCCAGTATGGATTCCGGACCAATAGATCCACTGCTTCAGCTGTAATGAATATAATTGAGGATATAGCAACAGCAACTGATAATAAGAAATACACTATAGGGGTATTTATCGATCTTAAAAAAGCATTTGATACTATAGATCATTCTATATTATTGTCCAAGTTGTATTCATTTGGTGTGAGAGGAGTAGTTTTAGACTGGCTAAGAAGTTATTTAGATAATAGACAAGAGTTTGTGGATTTTATGGGTAATACATCTGAACAAATGAGGATTGAATGTGGAATTCCACAAGGTTCGGTTTTGGGACCAAAATTGTTTATTTTATATATTAATGATATATGTGAGGTATCAAAGTTATTGAAATTTGTATTATTTGCGGACGACACCAACTTTTATAGTTCGGGACACGACTTAAAAGCATTATCAAAAATTATTGAACAGGAAATGATTAAACTTAAGAGATGGTTTGATGCCAATAAATTATCATTAAATGTAGAAAAAACAAAGTTCATGATTTTTTGTAAGAGGAAAAGGGAGGAAACGATCAAATTGTCAATAAATGGAATAGATATTGAAAGGGTTTCTGAACTTAGATTTTTAGGAGTGATACTGGATGACGGTCTGACATGGAAATCTCATATTGCACATCTGCGGAAAAAGATGTCTAAGAGTATTTTTATATTAAATAAGGTAAAATATGTGTTAGATTATAGGGCAATGCGTATATTGTATTGTGCACTTATATTGCCATATATCAACTACTGTGTGGAAGTGTGGGGTAACACATATAAGAGTAACATAAAGGCATTGTATCAACTACAGAAAAGAGCTATAAGGATTATTCATAAAGTAGATTACTTAGAACACACTAACATATTATTCATTAATTCAGGTTTATTGAAATTACAGGAGCTAGTAAAGTTACAGACATTATGTGTCATGTTTAAGGCTAAAAGCAAAACATTACCAGCAAATTTACAAAAAATGTTTGTCATCACTTCTGAGAATGAAGAGCATAGAAGAAAAGGTCATTTCCAACATCAGTATTCAAGGACAACTTTAAAACAAATGTGTATATCAGTGGTGGGGGTTAAACTATGGAATTCTCTTTATAATGAGATAAAAGATTGTAAAAATATATTCAAATTGAAAAAAATATATAAAGACAGAACAATAAAATCATATGGACAGCCATAAGTGTTTACATTTTGCTTTATATTTATTAATTTACTTGTTTTTTGCCTGGTTTTGTATTTGTTTTGTATCATCCTGTGAGGTGTACCTGTATATTACTTCTTTTGTATTTTTGTTCGGTTTGTACTTCATGAAGTTTTGCACTTGTGTTTTTTTTGTTTTGTTTTGTTTTGTTTTGTTTTCGTTATATTTGGATGTAATTGTTGGTTCACATATCATTAAGTAAGACTATGTATTATGTGAAGGGGGCAGGAAAATATAAGATTTTTCTTCATCCTGCTCCTTCTCAGGCATTGGTGTGTAACGGTGTAACTGAATAATTGTGGTATAATTGTCTATCAAAGATGCACATCAATGAAGGAGATAAATAAAAATGATGATGATGATGATGATGTCCTCAAAGCGTCTCGACAGACGTTACAATATTTGAACAATGATGACGGAAACTGTTTTCTCTGTCGCGTCCGTGTCGTGTCGAAAATTGTTATGCGCTTATTTTTTTATTTGATTTTGTGCGTGGCATAGATTTGCCGTGCGCAGAGGACGCTTGAGCAGTGCGCGATTGCACAGGCGCGCATCTTAGAGGGAACATTGCGTACAACCCTACAATGTATTAATTTATTTTCACGTAAAAGACCCTCCTTTTTAAGGTGCGGTGACTTTTATTTTGCCGTGGCAAAATAAAAGTCACCACACCAATAGCCAATAGCAATACGGCTATTGGTTTGCCTCACAACAGCTCCAATTTAACTGATTAGTCCCGCGTCGCTCCTTGATGCTCCTCATCGTCTGTATCCGATATACCCAGAAGACAGCATGAATAATAAAGACTTCAAATGACAGGCACGCAGCAGGGTTAATGATAAAGGTCAACTTGCCAGCATGCAACCACTGAGTGTAAAGGACAAGTGGCATGGGGGTCACAACTCACATGGGCTCTTGGCCAATATACCAACCACATGTGAGTCGCTATTTTGCAGGAAGCATTCCCCAAAGCAGCTGGCAAGAGCGTCACTCCCCTTTTTATCAGCTTGCTGCTTTGAGTTAGAAAAGACAGCATTTAATAGATTTGAAAACATAAAGTGCAGAGAGGCAAAATATATATTTAATAATAATGCATATATGTAATGGATGAGTGCTTGGAAGGGGGGAGCGGGAAGTGTGTCCGCGGTACGCTTGTATGCTCACACTGCAGAAGAGAAACGAGTGCTATTGGAAAGAAATCAGCAAGAGAGAGACAGACGGCACTCCAGAGGCCCAGCATCACTTTGACAGGCAGCTCCTCAGAGAGAATGTCAGTCGGCACCTGAAGCCACGCGGCTCCCAACAAGACATTCAGGATTTAACGCAGCACATTTTCAACACATTTCCCCGCTATTATTCAGGAGGAACTTGCCTTCTGCAGCACCTGGCGCTCATGCTATGTACAATAGCCCCTTGAATTGTTTTATTTATTTTTTTTCCCCCAAGTGGGGAAGACTGCTTTTGTCTTCAATAAAGCAATCTCAATTAAGCCAGGCTGCTGATTAAGTACCTTTCTTCTAGTTTAAAAAAAGAACAAATGGGCACTAAAAAAAAATAAAACCCCCGAAATAATGAGCTCTGAATTATTATTCAACCCTATCTTTCCCTTTGACCGTTCAATTAAATCCATAGACTCACTTTTATCAAATGTGCCTCTATCTATGGTCTTTTTAAACAATGCGTCCACTAGATCAGTGTTTTTCAACTAGTGTGCCGTGAGATACAGTCTGGTGTGCCGTGGGAGATTATCTAATTTCACCTATTTGGGTCAAAATTTTTTTTTTTGCAAAACAGTAATGATAGTCTGCAAATTATGTGTTGTTGTTGAGTGGTCGGCAACGTTCCCTCTAAGGTGCGCGCCTGTGCAATTGCGCACTGCTCAAGCGTCCTCTGTGCACCGCAAATCTATGCCACGCACAAAATCAAATAAAAAAATAAGCGCATAACAATTTTCGGACACAAGGACACAACAGAGAAAAAAGTTTTCGTCATCATTTTTCAAATATTGTAACGTCTGTCGAGACGCTTTGAGGACATGAATTCCATCCATCACTTTACTGAGCAAAACTCTTTATTGTCGGCCATAAACACATCACCAAAACATTTGTAAAAAAAATGATATCTAGCAAAACTGGTCTTTTTCTGCAGTACAAACCAGACCAAAAGCAACTTTGTTATATCAACAGCACCCGCTCGCTCTTTCTCACTTGCGCCAACACATGCATATATGGCACTTAGCCAGTGATGCGTTTACAGCCACACAAAAAGTCGGACAGCTCCAACACCACACATAAAGTGTCATTCCAGGTCGTTACACTATGATTTACCAATCAAATGTGTGCTTATTCTAGTGTCATTCATTAGGAATCTTCATTTATAAATATTAATCATGAAATGCTGTTAGTATATTAAATAAATACTAATAAAAATATATTTTTTACAAACAGGAAGTTGCAGGAATGTACACATGATCCCCTGCTTACATCTCATTGTGCAACATGTGAATGTTTTAATGGGAACTAAATGCAATATCTGAAAGGGGTGCACACTATTTCCAAAGCAGGACCTCCACCCAGACAAACAATACAAGTACACAGTTCATGTAAAACAATATTTTTTGTTATTGTCATTGTAAGTGGACCTAAACACTTATATTAGAAAATAACCTCATGGAAATGACTGCTGTCATTTGATTATAATAATAAGAGAATGTTGTTTGTCTGTCTGTGTTGGCCCTGCGATGAGGTGGGGACTTGTCCAGGGTGTACCCCGCCTCCCGCCCGAATGCAGCTGAGATAGGCTCCAGCACCCCCCGCGACCCCGAAAATGCTAATGCTTAAACCAAAAATAAACAAAATGTGAGTGCCCCTAAGAAAAGGCATTGAAGCTTAGGGAAGGCTATGCAGAACGAAACTAAAACTGAACTAGCTACAAAGTAAACAAAAACAGAATGCTGGACGACAGCAAAGACTTACTGTGGAGCAAAAACGGCGTCCACATTGTACATCCGAACATGACATGACAATCAACAATGTCCCCACAAAGAAGGATGAAAACAACTAAAATATTCTTGTTTGCAAAAACAAAGTAGATGTGGGAAATGTTGCTCAAAGGAAGACATGAAACTGCTGCAGGAAAATACCAAAAAAAGAGAAAAAGCCACCAAAAACAAGAACTAAAACACTACACACAGGAAAACAGCAAAAAACTCAAAATAAGTCACGGCGTGTGATGTGACAGGTGGTGACAGTACACCTACATTGAGACAAGAGCTATAGTGATGCATGCTTGGTTATGGTTTAAAGTCATATCCAACAATTGCGACAACGACCTTCTACTGTCAACTGAGTTTCGTTTTTTAATGATTTCTGCTGGTGGTGTGCCTCTGGATTTTTTCAACGCAAAAAATGTGCCTTGGCTCAAAAAAGGTTGAAAAACACCGCACTAGATGTCGCAATAGCAATTTGTTGTATCTTTGTAGATGATGCCACATATTTAAAAAAAATAAATAAACCACAGGATGTTATAGTGCACCTGTCGAGGAAAATGAGCAAACTACATAAATAACATTCTGTAATTTGATTTTGATTTATCTTGATAGATTTCAAATTAACACCAATGAGTTGATTGATGAACATTATCACATAATTTATTCAGAAAGTATTTATAACTACAAATAAAGATAGAATACTATTAAGCGCAACATGTAAGTGTAAAAAACAACAACATTATGATTTGTACATTTTTCAGAATGTGCTTGTTCTATTTTTAAACAAAGAAAACAATCTGAAGTTGTCTTTTGGTTGTTGTTGTTTTTTTTGGCATAAAAAAATACAATCATGTGTGCTTACGGACTGTATTCCTGCAGACTGTATTGATCTATATTGATATATAATGTAGGAACCAGAAATATTAATAACAGAAAGAAACAACCCTTTTGTGTGAATGAGTGTAAATGGGAGAGGGAGGTTTTTTGGGTTGGTGCACTAATTGTAAGGGTATCTTGTGTTTTTTATGTTGATTTAATAAAAAAATATATTGTGCGGCCCGGTACCAATCGATCCATGGACCGGTACCAGGCCGCGGCCCGGTGGTTGGGGACCACTGCTCTATATGATAAAAAACGTCTTGAGGTATGCATTTTACAAGCACATTCTGAAATTGTACGACCCATAATGTTGTTGTTTTTTTTCTTACAATTACCTGTTGCAATTAATAGTATATATACTTTATTTGTCGTTATTTATATTTTCTGAATACATTATTTGATAATGTTCATCAGTCAACTCATTGGTGATCATTTTCAATCTATCAAGATAAAAAAAATGATATCAAAATCAAATTACAGGATGTAGTTTGATCATTTTCCTCGACTGATGGACTAACATCATGTGGTTTATTTTGTACATATGTAGCATCATCTACAAAGATACAAATAATTGCTATTGCGACATCCAGTGGACACATTTAGAACAGCTGTTTCCTTCATTAAAAAAAATTCTGGTTAATTTTTATACTGAGCAAAATCGTCTCGCGGGCTTGATCCGGCCCTCGAGCCGTGCGTTTGCCATCCCTGATCTATGTTGTATTTATTTGAACAAATGTTTGCCTTTTTTTGTTTTCTGCAAGAGCTATCTATTAATACACTTGATCATATTTTCAATATAGTCCAAGTGAACAAACTGTCAGTGGTTGCTGAAGCATGGACACGGGGTAGGACTTAATAAGCATGGCTTCTTCCTACTCCTTTTTGGACATTTTAAGTTGTGCAAGTGTAAATGTGACAGTCCTCAGGGTAACTTGTTAACAATGCACAAAACAAAACAAAAACAATTCCAGTTTGGGTGTCAAAGGAATGATTTCCCCCCTAAAACGCTTTGTCGATTTAATTATGGCGTTCTATGACCTTCTCCAATAATCACACAAAGCAGCCAGCACACTAACAAACAGAATTTACTCCACCTTTTCCACTTCTTTTGAAGGAATTCATTTTCACTTTTTGAGATTCACTCAACAATAGAGGCATAACAGAGAAACTCGTATGCAGTCCAGTTATTTTATGTCATGGCCCATGAAGTGGTTTGCTAACTTGGCAAAAGTCTGCCGTCTACTAAATGCTATTCTAATTACTTTTTAAAGGCATGTTTTTTTTACAACTCAGACTGTCCAGGTGTCGCTAACAATGTCAATGTGATAATACACTATATTGCCAAAGGTATTTGGCCACCTGCCTTGACTCACATATGAACTTGAAGTGCCATCCCATTAATAACCCACAGGGTTCAGCTTTTACAGCTTCAACTCTTCTGGGAAGGCTGTCCACAAGGTTGCGGAGTGTGTTTATAGGAATTTTCGACCATTCTTCCAAAAGCGCATTGGTGAGGTCACACACTGATGTTGGTCTAAAAGACATGGCTCTCAGTCTCCATTCTAATTCATCCCAAAATTGTTCTATTGGGTTCAGGTCAGGACTCTGTGCAGGCCAGTCAAGTTCATCCACACCAGACTCTGTCATCCATGTCTTTATGGACCTTGCTTTGTGCACTGCACCCGACACTTTGCTTTGGCCTTGGTGAACAGTTTTTTCCCCTCGGCCATCAGGCAAATGAACAATAACTCCTAACAGTAGCTCCTTGTATTCCTTGAATTCCTTCTAAGTCTATCTGATAGCTCAGTTACAGCTCATTTTATTACCAAATATGTGTTATATGTGTTCTATGTTGCACGATTGCAGCAAGAAACATTCCTAGTTTGTGAACCCGTTCTCAAACAATGGCAATAAAACTATTCTGATTCTGATTCTGATTCTGATTCTGATGTATGGTTTAGATATGGCTGCTCGGCCATGGAAACCCATTCTATGAAGCTCTCTGCGTACTGTACGTGGGCTAATTGGAAGGTCACATGAAGTTTGGAGTTTTGTAGCAACTGACTGTGCAGAAAGTCTTTGCACTATGATCTCACCCACTACACCAATACATCATCCCACTACCATCAGGGCGCAGGTACAAAACTATCAAATTCCGGAGGGCCCGCCTCGGGAAAAGCCTTATCCCTGCAGCTATAGCCCCCCTCAACAGTCTGACAAGCCTGTAAATGTGTTGGTCATGTATGATGTATTTTTGTTATTTTTGTTTGTGATGTGTAATCTCTATTGTTCAAATGTACGGCAGTGAAAATGAATTTCCCCAACGGGGACCAATAAATCTAAATCAAATAAATAAACCTAAATCAAATCTAAGCTGACCCCTCTCTGTCAGTTTACGTGGCCTACCACTTGGTGGCTGAGTTGCTGTTGTTCCCCAACTCATCCATTTTCATATAATAAAGCCGACAATGTCATGAATTATGTCTGAATTATCTTTTTGTTATTTGTTGTTAGTTTTGGACTCTTTTAGTTCCTGTTTGCGCTCCCTTGTTTGTTTAGTTACCATGGCAACTTATTAGTTTCACCTGCCTCTGGTGTTCGGGACACGCACCTGCTCTAATCAAGAAGACCATTATTTAAGCCTGTCTTTTCCAGTCAATTGTCCTGGCGTCATTGCTTAGTTCATGCTGCTCGTTCCATGTCTGATTCCACAGTTATGCTAGTTGCTCCATGCCATAGTTTGGTTAGTTGTTTTCATGTCTATAGTTTCATGTTTCATGTCCTAAGTTTTTTGCCTTAGCTTCCGCGTGCAGTAGGCACGTTTGCCTTCGGGTTGTTTTCAGTTTTTTTGTACTTCGTTGAGTGTTAGTTGAATAATTAAATATGTTCCTACTGTGGAAAGGTTGCAGATATGATTAAGAGTTATTTCTTTTTACATAGCCATGTTCAGAGAAGCTAGTACTATTCCTCTGTGTATTCTACCAGTTTCTTTAGACAGGGTCGTAAACCATCGGAATGTGAAGACAACCCCCACGTCTCTCTTCTTATCAGTGTTGAGGGGGGTGGGCTTTCTTTGTGTGAAAAGAGTTGCTTTTTCCTTGGAATGCCAGAACAACTTAGGAAGCCGATATGAATGTATTGGTCTAGGTCAGGGGTCACCAACCTTTTTGAAACCAAGAGCTACTTCTTGGGTACTGATTAATGCGAAGGGCTACCAGTTTGATACACACTTAAATAAATTGCCAGAAATAGCCAATTTGCTCAATTTACCTTTAACTCTATGTTATTATTAATAATTATTTATATTTATCTTTGTGGAAACACTGATCATCTTAATGATTTCTCACAATAAATATATATAGAAACAGATAAATATCAATATGCAACACTTTATTTTTATTTTTTCTCTAAGTGCACATTTTTCAAATTGAACATTTTCAAATGATCACTTCTGAGACAGTCTTGTGAAATCACAATATCCCATTTTAACTAGCTAGCCACTAACCTTTTTTTTAACAAATCATGAATTACTTTGCACCATGTTTGTACAAATAATAACTCATGCAAAATACAAAAGTCAACTCTCAATTTTTTAATAAATCATGTCACACTTTGAACTGGACACCAAATCTGTTATCTGTTTCTTTGTCAGTTAGTGAAGACCAAGTCTTTAAAATATTTTCTTGGATTTTCAAATTCTATTTGAGTTTTGTCTCTCTTAGAATTAAAAATGTCGAGCAAAGCGAGACCAGCTTGCTAGTTAATAAATACAATTTAAAAAATAGAGGCAGCTTACTGGTAAGTGCTGCTATTTGAGCTATTTTTCGAACAGGCCAGCGGGCTACTCATCTGGTCCTTACGGGCTACCTGGTGCCCGCGGGCACCGCGTTGGTGACCCCTGGTCTAGGTGGTTCTCTCCTGAAACTTTCAGTAAAACTTGATAATATTCCAAAACTGTCTTGACGGTCCTTCTTACTCAGCATATATGTCATCTAAAGAACTTGGGATTGACCAGTAACTTAGGTTCCCCTTGGAGGAAGAACTGGTCCGACGCAACACTACCTTCACGCCTTGTCCGGAATAGTCCGATTGCTTCCCGGGAGAACAAACCTAGCAGTAAGCTGCGACATCCACCCTCCTCCCCCCGCCCCCCGTAATGACAGACAGTTGACTTTGGAATATTTAGGAGCTAGGAAATTTCACGACTGGATTTGTTGCCCGGGTGGCATCCTATGACAGTTCCACGCTGGAAATCACTGAGCTCCTGAGAGCGGCCCATTCTTTCACAAATGTTTGTAGAAACAGTCTCCATGCCTATGTGCTTGATTTTATACACCTGAGGACACCTAATTCTGATCATTTGGATGGGTGTCCAAATACTTTTGGCAATATAGTGTATCTTAAAAAAGTAAAATAAAGGTTGCACTGTATTTGCTAGGAATTGCCATATCAACTATTTTACTAGAAACCTACACCCTTCAAAAATCCATTAACTCCTCAGATAAACAAAACAAATCAAGTCAACTGATGTGTTGGAGAATCATGCAGCATGAGCGCAGAACCAAAATGTCATTTTTGGGAAATTAGAGGGATTATTCATTTGACTAAAGGTGTTGTGCAGCTGACTTGCCCTTTGCGCACTCGCACGTCATACGGGCTCAAAAAGCGTCATTTGGATCCGATTTCCTTTGCATGATATGATGGCATTTTAATTTGTTTTCAGGTTATTTGCAGGCTGACTTTCTCTCTAAATATGTAATTTTCAAATGAATTGTTGGATATCAGCCATCTGCACGACTGTCTTTCGCTAAGCTGATTTGTCCCGCTGTAATTTCATTTCTCTCTTTAGGTTGCTTTTGATACACAACTTTCTTTTGCAGCTGTTGTCTTTTTTTTCTACTGAATACTAAACAAATAAAAACACTGAGCCAGAGATACAGACAGATATGAAGGAACATATTTTTTTCAGCATAAAGCATCAGTAGGATTTGATTGTGGGGAATAAAACGTCACTGTATTTATTATGTAGAGGGAGTTTTATAGTGCATGTTTTTCTTTATCTTTTTTATTTTATTGTATTTTTATTTTTTGACAAACTTTATTGATCCACAAGGGAAATTGTTCCACACAGTAGCTCAGTTACAAAGGATGGAAAGGGTAATGCAGGTAAAAAGTAGAATAATAATGTACCTTAGTAGCAATATAAAATATAACATGTATGTAATATTTACGTATTATATATACAGTATATGATATATACTGATATATTATTTTATTATACTATATTATATTTTTATATAATAATTAGGGATGTCCGATAATGGCTTTTTGCCGATATCCTATATTCCGATATTGTCCAACTCTTTAATTACCGATACCGATATCAACCGATATATGCAGTCGTGGAATTAACACATTATTATGCCTAATTTGGACAACCAGGTATGGTGAAGATAAGGTACTTTTTAAAAAAAATTAGTAAAATAAGATAAATAAATTAAAAACATTCTCTTGAATAAAAAAGAAAGTAAAACAATATAAAAACAGTTACATAGAAACTAGTAATGAATGAAAATTAGTAAAAATAACTGTTAAAGGTTAGTACTATTAGTGGACCAGCAGCACGCACAATCATGTGTGCTTACGGACTGTATCCCTTGCAGACTGTATTGATATATATTGATATATAATGTAGGAACCAGAATATTAATAACAGAAAGAAACAACCCTTTTGTGTGAATGAGTGTAAATGGGGGAGGGAGGTTTTTTGGGTTGGTGCACTAATTGTAAGTGTATCTTGTGTTTTTATGTTGATTTAATAAAAAAAAAAAAAAAATTAAACAAAAAAACAAAAAAAAAAACGATACAGATAATAAAAAAAACGATACCGATAATTTCCGATATTACATTTTAACGCATATATCGGCAGGCCAATATTATCGGACATCTCTAATAATAATAATATGTGTACATTCATGATTAATGCAATATTTTTTGTGTTTAATCACATGAGTTAACTCGTTATTTTTGACAGCCTTAAAAAAAACAGAAACAAATCAAGTCCTCACTATCGCAAAAGCACATTCTTAGACGTTTTACTTATACTTAGACAAACGTTATTGATCCACAAGGATCAATAAAGGGGTGAGTTTTTCCTTGCCCTTATGTGGGCTCTGTACCGAGGATGTCGTTGTGGCTTGTGCAGCCCTTTGAGACACTTGTGATTTAGGGCTATATAAATAAACATTGATTGATCATTGATTGACAAGGGAAATTGTTCGACACAGTAGCTCAGTTTCAAAGGATGGAAAGTGTAAGGATGGAAAGGATAATGGTGGGTGCCATGATTGGGTATAAAAGTTCAAAGGCCAGCATCTGTGATGGTATGGGGGTGTATTAGTGCCCAAGGCATGGGTAACTTACACATCTGTGAAGGCACCATTAATGCTGAAAGGTACATACAGGTTTTGGAGCAACATATGTTTCCATCCAAGCAACGTCATCATGGACGCCCCTGCTTATTTCAGCAAATCAATGCCAAGCCACGTGTTACAACAACGTGGCTTCATAGTAAAAGAGTGCGGGTACTGGACTGGCCTGCCTGTAGTCCAGACCTGTCTCCTATTGAAAATGTGTGACGCATTATGAAGCGTAAAATACCACAACGGAGACCCCCGGACCGTTGAACAACTTAAGCTGTACATCAAGCAAGAATGGGAAAGAATGCCACCTGAAAAGCTTCAAAAATTGGTCCCCTAAGTTCCCAAACGTTTACTGAGTGTTGTTAAAAGGAAAGGCCATGTAACACAGTGGTGAACATGCCCCTGTGCCAACTCTTTTGCAATGTGTTGCTGCTATTAAATTCTTAGTTAATGATTATTTGCAAAAAAAAATAAAAACATTCTCAGTTCGTACATTAAATACATTGTCTTTGCAGTCTATTCAATTGAATATAGGTTGAAAATCATTTTTAAATAATTGGATTCTGTTTTTATTTACGATTTACACAACGTGCCAACTTCACTGGTTTTGGGTTTTGTATTTCAAGATTGCTGATTCCCTTATATCGCTGTGAATAAAAAAAAAAGATTCAGCCTCAGACAGATCACCCAGTTATCATGCAAAACCCAGCGTCCAGGCTAGCCCAGACATAGAGCCTCAGAGAAGCTCGGCTTCCATCCGTTTGTTTGCCCGTTTAGCCAATCAGGTTCTGACTTTCTTGCTGTGAGCCTCCACGCGCTAAAGTTAGAGCTTCAATAGAGATTTACAGGCAGCGTCCGTGCTGCTGCTGAGGGGAGAAGGATCTGTCTGAGAGCAAACTCACAAAACAGCAGATTAATGCTAAAAAAACTCATGAATTTAAGAGCAATCTAGCACACTTTTAATGCAGATCTAAGTCCACTCATTTCAAATTTAACAATGCAATCACCACTGCTGCAGTGTTAAGGGTTAAAGCAGCTATTGGGTAAACAACATCAGCATGTTTGTTTATTTTTGTCATTTCTAGCTGTGTATCCACATACAGTCGTGGTCAAGAGTGTACTTGTAAAGAAAATAATGTCATGGCTGTCTTGACTTTCCAATAATTTGGACAACTCTTGTTTTTTTTGTGATAGAGTGATTGGAGCACATACTTGTTGGTCACAAAAAACATTCATGAAGTTTGGTTATTTTATGAATTTATTATGGGTCTACTGAAAATGTGACCAAGAATAGAATAGAATCGAATATAATATACTGTATCTTTATTGTCATTGTACATTGTACAATGAAATTGCAACCAACCTAATCATAATGACATATGAATAATGACCACATAACTTTCCTCCAGAAGGTCTTATATTTGTGATGTCAGATGAAACAAAAATTGAGCGTTTGGCCACAATACCCAGCAATATGTTTGGAAGAAAAAAGGTGAGGCCTTTAATCCCAAGAACACCATATCTACCGTCAAGCATGGTGGTGGTAGTATTATGCTCTGGGCTTGTTTTGCTACCAATGGAACTGGTGCTTTGCAGAGAGTAAATGGGACAATGAAAAAGGAGGATTACCTTCAAATTATTCAGGACAACCTAAAATCATTAGCCTGGAGGTTGGGTATTGGGTGAAGTTGGGTGTTCCAACAGGACAATGACCCCAAACACACGTCAAAAGTGGTAAAGGAATGGCTAGATCAGGCAAGAATTACGGTTTTAGAATGGCCTTCCCAACGTCCTGACTTAAACGTGTGGACAATGCTGAAGAAACAAGTCCATGTCAGAAAGCCAACAAATTTAGCTGAACTGCACCAATTTTGTCAAGAGGAGTGGTCAAAAACTCAACCAGAAGCTTGTGGATGGCTACCAAAAGTGCCTTATTGCAGTGAAACTTGCCAAGGGACATGTAAGCAAATATTAACATTGCTGTATGTATACTTTTGACCAAGCAGATTTGGTCACATTTTCAGTAAACCCATAATAAATTCATAAAAGAACCAAACTTCATGAATGTTTTTTGTGACCAACAAGTATGTGCTCCAATCACTCTTATCACAAAAAAATAAGAGTTGTAGAAATGATTGTAACTCAAGACAGCCATGACATTATGTTCTTTACAAGTGTATGTAAACTTTTGACCACGACAGTATGTAACATTGATGCAGCTATGCAGTTTATGTCATAGATACGAACCCTGACTGATATGAGAAATACTAAGTCGTGGTTGTTTTCCGAGGAAAATGTGTCAATCAGCGGTGAAACTCCATTACTTTTTTTGACTCGAAATCTTATTGGATTCACTCCTCACAAAGTACAAGAGCAGAAACTTGCCCATGCTCAACAAGTTGCCTTTATGAGTCGGTGAAACTCAAGTTTTTCATTGAGTTTACCCGCCAGACAGCAAAACAAAAAATTGCTCACATGGCAGGAAGGGGAAAAGGAGAGCTAAATTGAGGCTGGGGGGACTTAGCCAGGGGGGGTTAAAACATTTACACAAATGCAGTTGCAGTAACACCATTATTGACATGTTTCTTGGTTTCCTTTTTTAAAAATGAACTATGTGTACCAAGGGTGCAGGGCCGGCCCGTGGCATAGGCCGTATAGGCAAATGCTAAGGGCGCCGTCCATCAGGGGGCGCCACGCCAGTGCCACAAATGTTGGAGGAAAAATAAAAAAAAGAAAAAAAAGTTGGTACTATTATTTCTAAATACATAAAATAATCCCACGTTAATAAAAATGCAAAGTAAAGCCTATTTAATAGAAATATTATTTGTTACAACATTACGCCCCCCCTCCCCCGGCACGGTGCGCCCCCTCCCTTCCCGTATCATGACTCTTTTTGGACGTCACCACATAAAAAAAAATCAACACAAGATGTCAAAACGGCCAAAACTGTCAGGTGCCCAGGGGAGAAAAGAAGAGGAGAAACGAGAAAAAGACAGAGGTAGCAGGTAGGTAACGTTAGCCTACATGACATTATTTGTCTGTTACAGAATGTGATAGTAACCTGTCTTTTTAGCATTAAGCTAATGTTACATGATTCGGCAATTGCTAATCAATAAATAGCTAGTTCTGTTTTAACGTCAGGTTAATATTGTGGAGGGGGCTAAATTGTTATGGAAAATAATAATGTAACGTTAGGTAATTACAGTACTCCCTGGTGTACAGTAATTTGTAAGTCATTCTAGTTAATGCAATATTAAAAAGCACAAATAGAAAACTCTGTAGGATTCATTTTTTTGTAATATAGTTGTTAAAGTCATACTGGTTTGATATCTTGTTTTGTGCAGTGCCTTATTTATATTGTATTTTTAATTTATTTTATGCAACTTGTTGACACGTTTTATTTTGTGTTTATGTATGTAAAAAATATTGTATTTCATATATTCATTTTTTATTTTTTGTATTCATTTATTTATCCATATTTTTTTTAATCTTGTTAACTATTCTGATTGTTAATTTGCTTTCTTTAAGTAAAAAAAAAGGTGAAAGACAAAGCTATTCGGTTTCTTGTGAGTATATACACTTCACTGCCGATGTGGGGGGGCACCACCGAAAATCTTGCCTAGGGCGCCAGATTGGTTAGGGCCTGCAAAGGTGGGTAAGCAAGCAAACAAGTTACCGTGAAGGACGACCCGTGAGTCCTGGTTCAGTAAAAATAAAAAATAAAAACTTTGTGTCAATTATCCTGTATGTAGAAGCATGTCAAACCAAGTAAGTGCGTGAAATGGAAACAAATCATAGAACGGTTCACCATTTGTTTCCAAAAATAATATTTAAATATGTTCCATTACTGTTTTATCCGTTGCTGTATTAAATTCTAGGGTTGCTCTGGATCAGGCGTGTCAAAGTCATATTCACTGAGGGCCACATCGCAGTTATGTCTGCCATCAGAGGGCCGCTTGTAATGATAAATGATAAATGGGTTATACTTGTATAGCGCTTTTCTACCTTCAAGGTACTCAAAGCGCTTTGACAGTATTTCCACATTCATCCATTCACACACACATTCACACACTGATGGAGGGAGCTGCCATGCAAGGCGCTACCAGCATCCATCAGGAGCAAAGGTGAAGTGTCTTGCCCAAGGACACAACAGACGTGACTTGGATGGTAGAAGGTGGGGATTGAACCCCAGTAACCAGCAACCCTCCGATTGCTGGCAAGGTCACTCTACCAACTTCGCCACGCTGTCCCCACGCCACGCTGTTGTAACAGCAAATAATATATGAATTTACCCATTGGCGTTGTTAGGCCTATTTTAGGGGGGCTCAAGCCCCCCTAAAATGTTCTTAAGCCCCCCTAAATAATTTGGTGTTAAAAAAATAAATAAATAAAAAATCTTTTTTTTTTTTTTTTTTACAAATACATGCCGACATATTCATTATAAAGTGGCCCAAATATGACTTTAAATAAATAATCATATAACCTGTCTTTATCCACTCAGTTTCCCCTCACTTCATAGTGTAAGGTAGAGAGCCCCTTTAGTGCGTCGGTATCCAATCCATTCCACTTGTTCATATAGAAAATGCCCACATCACTCAAAATCCAGTCCGCATTTTCTCTGCGACCTTGCTTGCGGTCCTGCAGGTGTACGAAGCACATTAGCACACAGCACTGCAGAACAAGAACCTTTTGTCTGCAATTGTAAATAATTTAGTTTTTAAGTTTTGTGTTTCTTGTAGAATCTATATAAAGTAATATACATTAGCCTATTGTTAAAATAATGAAAACAACATTATTAAATATATTTGTTTTATTGTATTGTTACATTAATAGCTGTTGTATTATTATAGGATGGCTTGTTAAACATTTCGTAGGATTTTCAGAGGGTGGAAAAACCAAGACATTTAATATAAAATGTAAAATTAATAAATACATAAAAAGAAAAAGAAAAAAAATGGTTAAAAGCCATCATCCCGGGGAGCATTTAATTTCGTCCCGTGCATTTTTTTTACGTCCCCGGGATGACAGGACTACGTTAATCTCAAGCCCTGGAAGTTACATTTTATTGTTTGCATTATTTGTTTCAGCATTGCACTTTGAAGATGGTCCCTCAGCTCTTTGACAGCTTTGGCTCTTTTTCAGATCAGCAGACGGACTCTAAGTCTTTCTTATTTACAGTATATACAAAAGTTTATCATTTCTATTCATACTTCCATATATATTTAATTTCCTTAAAGGCTTGTCATAATATATATATATATATTTTTACATATATTATATACAAGCCAAATTATCCCGATCCAGATATTACTTTAATTCAAGTAATTAAGTAATATTTCCAGGGCTTGAATTTACAACCATTTTAGTCACATATGTGCCCAACATGTAATCTGTGCAACTTCAAAATATTTGGGAACAAACAATT
Organism: Entelurus aequoreus; assembly: GCF_033978785.1. Classification (NCBI taxonomy): domain Eukaryota; kingdom Metazoa; phylum Chordata; class Actinopteri; order Syngnathiformes; family Syngnathidae; genus Entelurus; species Entelurus aequoreus. The sequence goes on along the minus strand of NC_084734.1, from coordinate 79,052,151 downwards.
ATTGTATTGTGAGCGAAAGTGGTGGCATTAGCCTCTATGTTGTGAATGAATAACATAGAGGCTAATGCCATGACTTTCATTGTGTTTCAGTGTATCTTGAAGGATCATGCAAGTAATTGTTTCTTGTTGATGCTGTAAACAAAATGTCACTGTGCTAACCCATGTTTGTTGTTGTACTGAACACAGATTGAAACTAAACCGACTGAAATAATAATAATAACAATGATTAATTTCTAAGTCTTTGTTAGCCGTTTGTGAAGTTTTGTGCTTGTGCGCTACGTTCGCTCGCATCCTGCATCTCCTGGGGGCTAAGCCCCCCCTGTCCTTAAAAGCTAGTGACGCCCCTGAATTTACCAATGCATTTGATCATTATAGATATACTTTCATGTACAAAAAAAAATATATGTAGATTTTACTGTAAAAAATGGCGAGTTGGTCACCAGAATTTTACTGTTAAATACACTGTGTTTTGTTTTTATTTTTTAAACATATTAAGGTACATTGAAAAATAGTACCACTGTTTATAACGGGGGAAAAAATGGCATCTCAAACGTCAAAATTATACGGTAAAATTTACTGGTTTTGTTTACAACATATTAGTGTAAATGGAAAAACAGTACCAGTGTTTTTTTGTATTTAACAGTGTACAATTTGATGGATGACTTGCTTTAAAACCATAAGTCTAGCAGATATTTACCATATTTTTCGGACTATAAGGCACACTTAAAAACCTTTCATTTTCTCAAAACTTGACAGTGTGTCACGTCGAGGGGGTTTTCGCAATTTACTGCGAGGATTGTTCTCCCGGGATGCAATCGGACTCTTCCGGACACAGGTATCAGGTAGGAACATATTTATTATTAATCTGACTGCACAGGACAAAAGGCAGGAACATAAAACTTAATGCAGGAAACATACGCTAACACATAGACTGAACTACAGACATAGAAAACTACTAACCAAACTATGGCATGGAACGAACAAGACTTACTGCGGCATGAATGAAGCAATGGCATGAAACGAGCATGAAAAGAGCAATGTCAGGCTTAAATAACAGTCTCTTAATTAGAGCAGGTGCGTGGTCCCGAACACATGAGGCAGGCGAAACTAATAAGTCGCCATGGTAAGTAAACAAACAAGGGAGCGCAAACAGGAACTAAAAGAGTCCAAAACAAACAGAAAATAACAAAAACATAATCCAAACCACAGATCATGACACAGTGCGCCTTATAATCCGGTGCGCCTAATGTACAGAATATATTTGGTTGTGCTTACCGACCTCAAAGCTATTTTATTTGGTACATGGTGAAATGATTAGTGTGACCAGTAGATGGCAGTCACACATAAGACATATGTGTAGACTGCAATATGATGGCAGTCACACATAAGAGATACGTGTGGACTGCAATATGACTCATGTAAACAACACCAACATTGTATATGTTCCATTGAAAGTATAGAACGTTACACACGGCACTCAAAAATCTATTTAATACGACTTTGGTAAGCTATGAAGCCGCACCGCTTGATTGATTGTACTGTGCTTCAACATATGAGTATTATTATGGTGCGTGTATAAGGTAAGACATATTATCTGGCGTTTTGTTTAGCAAAATTATGCAAAAGGAACTTTTCTTACCTTCTGGTACCTGCTAAACTGTATTTAGGATCTGCGAAAGTCTTGAAAATTTGCGCGCCTCCCCCTTTGTAGTCCGTGCCAAAGCCATAGTCGATAAGCTTCTTCTTTTTCTCTATCTTCTTGTTATGGGACATTCATCCTCCGCTGTTTCCATTTCTAATATAAAGTAGTGTAAAGTTCTTACTTATATCTGTCAGTAAACTCGCCATGAAAGCCCTAAAACATACCGGTGTAGTGAGTGTACATTATTCACCCAGGGAACTTTAGTTATTAGAGAGTTACAGTCGGACGGTTTTTCACTGGAAACATTTCTGGTCTTGTTGCACAAGTGAGCCACAGATGAGGAGATGCTGCTCTGTTATTGATTTAAGTAAAGTCTGAATGTCATTAAAACAGTTAGCTCCATCTTTTGACACTTCTTCCACTCCCGTCCTTGCACGCTACACCGCTACAACAAAGATGACGGGGAGAAGACGCTGCCGAAGGTGAGCCACGTAAATAAGACCGCCCACAAAACGGTCAGAAAGCGACTTGAAGATGATCTGTAAAACATCATCTATGCAACATTGACCACTGATGTAGACCACAAGGAAGTGTTTTCAATTTAGAAAAGAATAATAATAATATGACTCCTTTATTTCGCCTTATAATCTGGTGCGCCTTTTGTATGAAAATAGACCTGACTCGACCCGCTCATCGGCAGTGCGCCTTATAATCCGGTGCGCCCTATGGTCTGAAAAATACAGTAGTTTTTTTTTTTCCTTTTTTGGACAGAATAAAATTGGTGGCGCAATATTAGATACTGTTACAGTTTTAAAAAGTTCATGCAGTACATTTTTCTTTCTGTCAAAATGGAAAAAACAAATACCGTAATTTCCGGACTATAAGCCGCACCAGCTAAATTTAGGGGAAAATACAGATTGCTCCATATATAAGCCGCACCCGACTATAAGCCGCAGGGTTTTGATGTGTAATTAGCGTAGTATATAGGGGTTCCTGCTACCACGGAGGGGATTGTCGGGACAGAGATGACTGTTTGGGAACGCAAAGCGTCCCATTTATTAATAATAAATCTTTCAATCATTCAATCAAAATTTCACATCTTTGACATGGCGAACAGCATTCGTGCAGAGTACAAATAATACAACGGTGCAAAGTAATACAAAGTGCTCGCCTGTACGTTATCAAAATAACCAGCCTACCGGTATATGAAATGTCAGTCTTTAATCATTGTGTCATTGTCTTCCTCCTGTGTACTAAAACCACCAAAATCCTCTTCGTCGGTGTCGGAGAAGAACAGGCCGTAAATAAGCCGCACCCTTGTATAAGCCGCAGGGACCAGAACGAGGGGAAAAAGTAGCGGCTTATAGTCCGGAAATGACGGTACATTTATTGGAAAATATATACTAGGTACTTTATTGGCGCATATTGTTTCCAGGCGTTTGCTGGCCCTATAAAATGATGTGGAGGGCCAGATTTGCCCCCCGGGTCTTGTGTTTGACACCTGTGCCGTAGACCTGTGGGGTTGTTAACAAGGCTAATAATTAATTAGTTAATATCAGTAGCTTCATTAGTGCGCCTGCGTTTCATGGAGTCTTCAGTTAACTGAGGCCTCTTTTACTTCTCAGACCACCTCCTTCATGGACATATTGAACAATCAAACAAAAATGCAACAAACAGTAAAATATGAACCTAAAGGGTAAAAAACACACCTGCAATCTGATACAATATCACTTTTCTGCAGAACTTTGTTGTAAAAATCTGCCTCCGCGTCTGTCCCTGACACGCCCGTTTCAGGCTGGCTGCTCTGGAAACGCTCCCTGCCCACACTGCATGGTGCCTCGCCTGAGCTGCTGCGACCTAGATTACCATAATACCATCATATATCACTCAAAAGCGCATATTCTAACCATTGAAACACTTGCTGTAGTTCAAGACTTAAGGTAATTTGAAAATAGCACTGCACATCATAATGGCGGCTACAGCTTTGATGTAAAGCAGGGGTGTCAAACACATTTTAGCTGAGGGGCCACATGGAGGAAAATATGTGCACACGCGGGCCCAACTATTAAAATCATGGCATTTAAAACTAAAAAATAAAGACAACTTCAGGTGGTTTTCTTTGTCTTACTTTGGCCAGCAATAGAACAAACACATTCTGAGAATATTACAAAAAAAATGTAGAAAAAAATACCGGCAGAAGTAAAATTTAGATCCATGAAGGAAAGAAGAAAGTGAATGAATGTTTATAACTAAATAAATTCACGTATGTATAAAAATCTGTTGTCTGTGGTATTATTTTTAAAATTTTTTAACTTAATTCATTATATAATAGAACATAATCGAAAGTACTTTATTGATCCCTGGGGGAAATTCAGCACCACAGTTCGCTCACAATAAACAATAAACACTTAGGTATTTTTTTACATGTGAATAATAATAATAATAATATTAATAATAATAATAATAATAATAATAATAATAATAATAATATATTTTATTTGTAAAAAGCACTTTACATTGAGTAAACAACCTCAAAGTGCTAGTGTATTTAAAAAATAAATAAATAATAAAACATAAATAAAAATAAAAACTAGAACAGCCAAATAGCTAAAACTAGTATGCATATATCTAAAAAAAAAGGTTTTAAAAAAAATAAGGGTTTTTGAGCCTTTTTTAAAAACATCCACAGTCTGTGGTGCCCTCAGGTGGTCAGGGAGAGCGTTCCACAGACTGGGAGCGGCGTAGCAGAAATCCCGGTCTCCCATTGTCCGTAGCTTTGTCCTCGGAGGTTGGAGGAGGTTAGCCTGTCCGGAGCGGAGGTGTCGTGTGGAAGATTTGGGGGTGAGTAGTTCTTTGAGGTAGAAGGGGGCATTTCCATGGAGGCACTGGTGGGTTAATAGGGAGACTTTGAATTCAATCCTGAGTGGAACAGGAAGCCAGTGAAGGGATTTGAGAGTTGGTGTGATATGGTCATATTTCCGCATATGAATACAGTCTATTATGCAGCATTATTTACATGTGAATAATGCTGTATAATAGAATGTATTTATAATATTCACATGTGAATAATGTTGTATAATAGAATGTATTTATAATATTCACATGTGAATTATGTTGTATAATAGACTGTATTTATATTATTCACATGGGAATAATGCTGTGTAATAGAATGTATTTATATTATTCAAATGTGAATAATGCTGCATAATAGACTGTATTTATATTATTCACATGTAACAAATACCTAAGTGTTTATTGTTTATTGTGAGCGAACTGTGGTGCTGAATTTTCCCCAGGGATCAATAAAGTACTTTCTATTCTATTCTATTCTATTCTATAATGAATTAAGTAACGTTCATAACAACCTTTTTCCAAAACACAATATAGAATGTGAGATATAACAGGATAATGCATACATTTATCATTTGTTTTCAAAACGGTTACAAAAAAGTGGGACCCCAAAAATTAACTGTGTACCTTTATGACTTGATGGGGCCCCTGGGACCCCATTTTAAAAATTCCTAGTGCCAACACTGATGGAGTATTGGTGCGTGCAAAACAGCCGCAGGCGGCTGTGGCCTGCGGGCCGGTTCTAATACTAATCAAATATCATCACGGGGGCCATAGATCTTTCATTCGCGGGCCTTGGACTTTGACATCTCTGATGTAAAGGTAAAAAAAAAAATGTTTTGGAAACCTCCGGCAGGCCGGATTGAAAATCTCAACGGACCATGTGCTGCCCGCGGGCCGTAATTGTCCCCAATCTGCCGTAGTCTATACACTAATGCCATCCAATTAACATCTTGGTACTACGAATGCATGCAAATTGTACTATAAAATACAGTAAAGTACTTGCAAATGAGACACAAAAGTATAAGACAACTGGATAACAACTGGACAGCACAGCTCAGTGTTAAATGTTAAATAAGAAAATTGAACTTTTTCTTAAACAACTAACATTTATTAACACACAAAATGGGTACGCAAATGGGTACAGTTGAGTGCCAGTATCGATTCCCAGGTACTGAGATAATAATTCAAAAGTGAAAGGTGCCCATCCCTAATTACAATGGGGCTTTGCTATGTTGGCGGTTCTGAGCCAACAAAATGTGGTCTGAGGCACTTAAGCTTTGCAAGGGGGCCAATGTGAAGTGAAGTGAATTATATTTATATAGCGCTTTTCTCTAGTGACTCAAAGCGCTTTTACATAGTGAAACCCAATATCTAAGTTGCATTTAAACCAGTGTGGGTGGCACTGGGAACAGGTGGGTAAAGTGTCTTGCCCAAGGACACAACGGCAGTGACTAGGATGGCGGAAGCGGGGATCGAACCTGGAACCCTCAAGTTGCCGGCACGGCCACTCTACCAACCGAGCTATACCGCCCCAATGTGCTGTGTATTGTCTTCCATATTAAGTTGCTTGGTTCTGCAGCCTGTCACTATCGCCCATTTGGGCATGTGCCAAGCCAAATTACCTGGACAAACTGCTGGAAATGTTTTGCCTGAGACAATTTTGGAATTTTGAGTCATTCAGAATAGAACAGAATAGAATATATCTTTATTGTCATGGTACATTGTACAACGAAATTGCAGGCAAACTAATTTAGTGCCAATTCATTATGACCAGTGTTGGGACGCGTTAGTACTATAACGCCGTTACTTTCGGCGGTAAATAGTAATCAAACGCGTTATTTTTTATATTCAGTAACTCAGTTACTGTTACTACATGATGCGTTACTGCGTTATTTTACATTATTTTTTATGTAGTAGCGGCTAGAAACGGAGAAGATCTGAGTGTGTTTTATTGGAGCGCTGCAGAAGAGGCGACGGAGAAGAGGCGCGCTCTTTGTGTGTGTGTGTGTGTGTGTGGGAGGGGGCGTGTCTGTGTTTACTAACAAGACGACGTGGCGAAGCCCGAAGCCGAGTTTCTTAACATGGAGATATTCTCACTACTTTTCTTTTGTCGACCACAAAGAAAAGAACATTTTAGTTAAATGCAAGTTGTGTCTTGGGTCAAAGATCCTATCCTAGAAAATCAAATCTGCTGAAACAGCTACAAAAGCAACATGCTTCGACGAAGCTAGTAAAGAGAGACACACTTCACCTCCTAAGCAACAGTGGCTGGATTTTAACGAGGCACTGCTAGCCAGGACAACATTGATAGAGCCATTGCAGCACTGAAGGTACACACACTCTGTCAATTCTCTTATATACTCTTTCATTCTAGACTTGTAGAGTGTTTGATTATCACATCACTCTAAATGTATAGACTATAAAGTTCACAAACATAAAGAGGGATGCTCGTGGGCCAGGCCAATCTTTCCTTTTCTCTAAACTGAAACTGGGGAAATGTGTAGAGTGTTCTGGGCTTCAGACATGATTTTATTTCAAAATTCCTTGAGAGAAAAAAACGCCTGGTTAGGCTTTGTGTATGTAGTGTGTGCCTTCCTTGGTTTACAGCTGTGTTGTTATTATGCGGTTTGTTACTTATGTATGTTATGTTGCAGCTATTTAAAATAGTTTTGTCAATTTGTTCTGGCCTGAAACAAGGCTAAAAGGGCATTAAAAGGGGCCTTGAAAAAAAATAAAAAAATAAAAGTAACTAAATAGTTACTTTTCACAGTAACACATTACTTTTTGGTGTAAGTAACTGAGTTACTTTTGAAATAAAGTAACTATAACTGTAACTAGTTACTGGTTTTCAGTAACTAACCCAATTATTATTACATATATATATATATATATATATATATATATATATATATATATATATATATATATATATATATATATATATATACATATATATATATATATATATATATATATATATATTATGACACATAAAAAACATAAGAACATGGTACTCAGACAGTGTACATTTAAAAAAAAAAAAGAATAATATTGATGATGGATTAATCCACAGTACAGTGGTAATTTTGACATAATTAGGCATATATCTATATAAGCATAGACAGCCACTGATACAGGTTTTATCAACGAGTGGTAACACAACACAAAGTGGTAACACGTTCAACAGGAGCTGCTGTTGGCCTCAACTCATGCAAGTCACTCCACACGACGGTCTGCTAACCATGAACGAACACAGCCCACTCCACTCTCGCTTATTGATGTCACATGTCACTCAACAGGCAGCACTTCTTAAAAGCACCAACTCAAAGTCAGATATTACGTGACACTCTAACGTGATTAAAAACACCTCTCAATAGCACATGGCAGATATTTGAAGGTTTTTTTTTTTTCAAAAATGCAACGCAAAAAAGACTTACCCTGTAAACGAATTTAATTTATAAAGGAGTAATTCCATTATTAATTTTTTGTTTTGTTTTTTGAGAGAGCAACTATTCGCTGACACCGTCAGGGCCAGCAAGGCCTTCTCTGTTGGCCTAACATAACCAGAAATCATGATCATAATTAAAGATAAAAGTAATTGTTTATTTACTTTCCCTAAATATCTAAAAGTATTCATATTCTCTTCATGTCATATTATGTTCCTTCCAGTGCTGTTGTTTTTAGTTTAGAGTTTGTATCCAATCAGAATTCAGCTAGCTTATGTTGCCATGCTGTACCAAATCTGCCCGGGGCCTTCAGAATCAACAATGCGGGCGTCCGTGCACTGTAAGTGAACTGACACATACAGTTGATAGATAATTGCGATAGCCAATCAGATCACGAGTTGTTGTCAGTAAGGCCTTCTAGCTGGCCTAACGCTGTGATCACAAGTTGCGAAAACAGGAAGTTTTACAAGCCATAGAAAGCCACAGAAAACTCAACGGTACAATAACTGTATTTATATTATTCACATGTGAATAATGCTGTACAATTTATATTATTCACATGTGAATAATGCTGTATAATAGACTGTATTTATATTATTCACATGTGAATAATGCTGTATAATAGACTGTATTTATATTATTCACATGTAAAAAATACCTAAGTGTTTATTGTGAGCGAACTGTGGTGCTGAATTTCCCCCAGGGATCAATAAAGTACTTTCTATTCTAACCAGGAAGATAAAGTGTTTGTCTTACACCTAGTAATCCGCTGTGGATAGACGAAGCCAAGTAGTGCAGGTTTAGCAAACGATGCGCAGAGCACAGCGAGAGTCAATGTGCAGGTAAAAAGGTGTCTAATGCTTACAGAGTGCCGCTAAGAAAAGGCATTGAAGCCTAGGGAAGGCTGTGCAGAACGAAACTAAAACTGAACCGGCTACAAAGTAAACAAAAACAGAATGCTGGACGACAGCAAAGACTTACAGCATGTGGAGCAGAGAAGGCGTCCACAAAGTACATCCTTACAAGACATGACAATCAACAATGTCCCCATAAAGAAGGATAGCAACAACCTAAATAGTCTTGATTGCTAAAATAAAGCATATGCGGGGAATAACATTTAAGGAAGACATGAAACTGCAACAGGAAAACACCAACAAAACAGGAAAAGCCACCAAAATAGGAGCGCAAGACAAGAACTAAAACACTACACACAGGAAAACAGCAAAAAACTCAAAATAAGTCACGGCCTGATGTGACAGGTCGTGACAGTACACCTACTTTGAGACAAGAGCTATATTGATGCATGCTTGGTTATGCTTTAAAGTCATATCCAACAATTGCGACAACGACTTTTTACTGTCAACTGAGTTTCGTTTTTTAATGATTTCTGCTGGTGGTGTGCCTCCGCATTTTTTCAGTGAAGAAAATGTGCCTTGGCTCAAAAAAAGTTGAAAAACACTGGTATAGACATTATTAGAAAAAGAACCCAGATATTGTATATATCAATCCATCCTCAGGATCAGCAGACGATCCAGACCATAGCAAGATGGATGAATATTCCTCGGCATCGAGGATACTCAGGAAGTGATCACCTCTCCGCTGTTCACACTTAAAAAAGAGGAAGAAAGTCACATTTTTGTGGCTTATATTACTTAAAACATATTTTTAATTAATTTTATTTTTTTTGCGTTTTGACGACGTTTATTCAATGTTGGGTTCTTTTTTTTTTTTAATCAGTCCAACAAAATAATACACAATAATACCATAATAATACAATTCCAATTCCAAAACCAAACCCGGCCCAGCAACACTCAGAATAGCAATCAACAGAGACACTCAAACATGACACAAAACAATCCAAAAGTAGTCAAACAAAAATGAATAATATCAACAACAGTATCAATATTAATAAGAATTCCAACATAGCAGTGATTAGAAATCTCTCATTTACATTATCATCACAGCCATTTATCAAAAATAAAATAAATACATTTAAAAAAAATGAACAATGGTGTCACAGTGGCTTACACTTGCATCGCATCGCATATGTCCAATAATTTCCACAACGATAAAATTAGTCATATTTTAGCAATAATTAATAGTTAAAACAAATGCAAATAATTTATTATCGGCCGATAAATGCTTTAAAATGTAATATCGGAAATTATCGGTATCGGTTTCAAAATGATCGGTATCAGTTTCAAAAAGTAAAATGTATGACTTTTTAAAACGCCCCTATGTACACGGACGTAGGGAGAAGTACAGAGCGCCAACAAACCTTAAAGGCACTGCCTTTGTGTGCCGGCCCAGTTACATAATATCTACGGCTTTTCACACACACAAGTGAATGCAAATCATACTTGGTCAACAGCCATACAGGTCACAATGAGGGTAGCCGTATAAACAACTTTAACACTGTTATAAATATGCGCCACACTGTGAAACCACACCAAACAAGAATGACAAACACATTTCGGGAGAACATCCGCACCGTAACACAACATAAACACAACAGAACAAATACCCAGAACCCTTGCAGCACTAACTCTTCCGGGACGCTACAATATACACCCCCGCTACCCCCCTCCCCCAACCCCACCCCCACCCCCACCTGAACCCCGCCCACCTCAACCTCCTCATGCTCTCTCAGGGAGAGCATGTCCCAAATTCCAAGCTGCTGTTTTGAGGCATGTTAAAAAAAAATAATGCACTTTGTGACTTCAATAATAAATATGGCCAGAGTTTCCCACACATTCATTGATTTGTGGCGGCCCGCCACGAAAGAATTACGTCCGCCACAAAAAAAAAAAAAAAAAAAAAAAAGTTGTTTTTTTTGTTTGTTTGTTTTGTCCAGCTTCTCAGGCAAATCATATAGTTGATGTAGATGCCCATATAGGCTGTTCAGATTTACTTTACAAAAGAGAAGTGTAGGATACTTCTCCTGTTGCCTTATTTGTATTTGACCACTACTGTTTTCTGTTTATTTGTTACTGACTGTGGCAGGACACCTCTGCCTCTGTTTCACTTTATGTTGCTGGTAAATAATATGGTTGTAGTAGTAGGCTAAAGTTAAATTATTTAGTATGCACTAATTAAAGGGGCAGAGCTTTAAGAGACATTTTAGCTTTTATATTTTATAAGATATATTTTTTGTAAGAACCACAATTAATAAATATATTTCAGTGAATAACTTATTGTTCAAATCTGTATATAAATATGTACATAAAGTATTGTAATTATTTTATAAAATGGATGGATGGATGGATGGATGTTTAAAACAAAACTGTTATTATTAATTAGTAAGTATACATTTTTTTAGCCTTTTTAGAGAAAATCATATCATTGTAGTAAATTATGCAAACTATTTGATGATGTCATGGTGACCACGCCCATAGCCACGCCCCCGCCGCCACAGGTATCTTGGCAGTTTATGGGAAACACTGATGGCAGTGCCATGTTGGCATTTTTTTCCATAACTTGAGTTGATTTATTTTGGGAAACCTTGTTACATTGTTTAATGCATCCAGCGGGGCATCACAACAAAATGAGGCATAATAATGTGTTAATTCCACGACTGTATATATCGGTATCGGTTGATATCGGAATCGGTAATTAAGAGTTGGACAGTATCGGAATATCGGATATCGGCAAAAAAGCCATTATCGGACATCTCTATAAATAATGCATCCCATTTTCCAAAATATGACTCATTATTATCTAAACTAAATGCAGTTTTGACGTTCAACATGACGTGTCATAACAAGTGGTCAAAAATCACATACAGTATATACCGGGGATCGGCAACCCGCGGCTCTCTCTTTAGCGCCGCCCTAGTGGCTCTCTGGAGATTTTTCTGAAGAATGGAAAAAGATGAGATTTTTTTGTTTTAGAATGTTTTCTGTAGGAAGACAAACATGACACAAACCTCGCTAATTGTTATAAAGCACACTGTTTATATTAAACATGCTTCACTGATTCGAGTATTTGGCGAGCGCCGTTTTGTCCTACTAATTTTGGCGGTCCTTGAACTCACCGTATAGTTTGTTTACATGTATAACTTTCACCGACTTTCTAGGACGTGTTTTATGCCACTTTTTCTGTCTCATTTTGTCCAACACACTTTTAACGTTGTGCATGAGTGCACAAAGGTGAGTTTTGTTGATGTTATTGACTTGTGTGGAGTGCTAATCAGACATATTTGGTCACTGCATGACTGCAAGCTAATCGATGCTAACATGCTATTTAGGCTAGCGATGTGTACATATTGCATCATTATGCCTCATTTGTAGCTATATTTGAGGTCATTTAGTTTCCTTTAAGTCCTCTTAATTACATTTATATCTCATGACACATGTAATATGGCTTTTAATTTTTTGCGGCTCCAGACAGATTTGTTTTTGTATTTTTGGTCCAATATGGCTCTTTCAACATTCTGGGTTGCCGACCCCTGGTATATACCATTCATACCCTCTGGCTATTAGGACTAATTAATATGTTTTATGGTCAGTATGGCGGAGCATGTTGTCAGCATGCTCATCTTAAAAGGTTTAAGTCATGGCCTTGAGTTATTATGCATGGTTTGTATGTTCCTCCTAAAACTAGGGCATTTAAAAAAAACATCATTTTTAGAACAGTCACTGAGGACATGTTAGATATGGTGACTCACGGGTAACATCATCACAATGCCTTCTATTTTGTGAACTGCTGCTCTTCCACGCACACTTTGCTGCGTACAGTACACAATGGCTGCATTAGTTCTGTATCACCGTGCATCTTTCTTAATGCATCACATTTTCCATCTTCTGGCGGATTTATCAACTCTTCCTCATTTGAAGAAAATCTCACTCCCACTCTTAAAGTGTGATTAAAAGCACTGTGACCTTACGTGGCTCGCACTTGTCATTCTTCTGAACCTTTCTACCTGCGACCGGTGCAGCTGCGCCCACAATAACAGCACATCACATGCTGTTTTTTGCCCTTCTCAGCTGCGTTGCCCACTTCAATCCATTATCCCAAATTGTCCACCTACCTTTGCAGAGCAATCTCCTTCACTGCCACCTCAAGTGCCACTCTTTACCAACCACACCCCCAGGGTCATCTCTAATCCAACCTCCTTTTCTTCCTCTTCCATCTACTTTCACCGGGGCCAGTTCAACATCTTCGTCCTCACCGCCGCTTCCTCTGCAGCAGTGTTTTTTGTGGTGGCAGCATTGAGGAGTGCCTCCCACACATGCGGGGACTGCCGACCTTGGTGGTCGGTATTGGCAGCTTCTATGAGTTTTGTCCTACAGCAGTGGTTCTTAACCCGGGTTCGATCGAACCCTACGGGTTCGGTGAGTCGGCCTCAGGGGTTCGGCGGAGGTCAAAACACACCCGACTCATCGTGTAAATAAAAACTTCTCCCTATTGGCGTATTAAGGATACAGCAAAAGCAGAATTCAGACTGATTTGCAGGTGTGTAATTTGTTGTGAGTTTATGCACTGTGTTGGTTTTGTTGTTTGAACAAGGTGATGTTCATGCACGGTTCATTTTGTGCACCAGTAAAAAAAACATGGTAACACTTTAGTATGGGGAACATATTCACCATTAATTAGTTGCTTATTAACATGCAAATTAGTAACATATTGGCTCTTAAAGGCCTACTGAAAGCCACTACTACCGACCACACAGTCTGATGGTTTATACATCAATGATGAAATCTTAACATTGCAACACATGCCAATACGGCCGGGTTAACTTATAAAGTGCAATTTTAAATTTCCCCCCACACTTCTGGTTGAAAATGTCTAGATGTGATGACATATGTGCGTGACGTCAACAATTGATACGGAAGTATTGGTACCCCATTGAATACAATACAAAAAAGCTCTGTTTTCATTTCAAAATTCCACAGTATTCTGGACATCTGTGTTGGTGAATCTTTTGCAATTTGTTTAATGAACAATGAAGACTGCAAAGAAGAAAGTTGTAGGTGGGATCGGTGTATTAGCGGCTGGCTGTAGCAACACAACCAGGAGGACTTACTGGGATAGCAGACGCGCTAGCCGACGCTAGCCGCCAACCGCACAGATGATCGGGTGAAGTCCTTCGTCCTTACGTCGATCGCTGGAACGCAGGTGAGCACGGGTGTTGATGAGCAGATGAGGGCTGGCTGGCATAGGTGGATAGATACTGTTTTTATCATAGCTCTGTGAGGTCCCGTTGCTAAGTTAGCTTCAATGGCGTCGTTAGCAACAGCATTGTTAAGCTTTGCCAGGCTGGGAATTATTAACCGTGTAGTTACATGTACATGGTTTAATAGCATTGTTGATCTTCTGTCTATCCTTCCAGTCAGGGATTTATTTATTTTGTTTCTATCTGCATTTGAGCCCGGTGCTACCACGTTAGCCCAGTAGCTAAAGAGCTTCGCCGATGTATTGTCGTGGAGATAAAAGTCACTGTGAATGTCCATTTCGCGTTCTCGACTCTCATTTTCAAGAGGATATAGTATCCGAGGTGGTTTAAAATACAAAACCGTGATCCACAATAGAAAAAGGAGAGGGTGTGGAATCCAAAGAGCCAGCTTGTACCTAAGTTACGGTCAGAGCGAAAAAAGATATGTCTTGCACTGCACTCTAGTTCTTCACTCTTATTTTTGGTTAAAGCATTAGACACCTTTTACCTGCACCCTGCCTCCCGCTGTTCCCGACATCTACAAAGCAATTAGCTACCTGCTGCCACCTACTTCTATGGAAGAGTATTACACGGTTACTCTGCCAAGCTCTACAGCACCGACACTCAATAACAACAGCACATTATTTGCAGACTATAATTACTGGTTTGCAAAAAATATTTTTAACCCAAATAGGTGAAATTAGATAATCTCCCACGGCACACCAGACTGCATCTCACAGCACACTAGTGTGCCGCGGCACAGTGGTTGAAAAACACTGGTCTATGAAGTCCACAACCACAACTGTTTTTCCCCACATTTTTTTCAATAGTACATATTTGTACTAGGGATAAAAAAATAAATAAAATAAAAAATGGTGACTTATACCACAATATGTCACGATACAGTAAAAATAATCAGGTGTTAATACGGGGGATGTAATATACATACAGTCGTGGTCAAAAGTTGACATACACTTGTAAAGAACATAATGTCATGGCTGTCTTGAGTTTCCAATCATTTCTACAACTCTTATTTTTTTGTGATAGAGTGATTGGAGCACATACTTGTTGGTCACAAAAAACATTCATGAAGTTTGGTTCTTTTATGAATTTATTATGGGTCTACTGAAAATGTGACCAAATCTGCTGGGTCAAAAGTATACATACAGCAATGTTAATTGGTTAAATGTCCCTTGGTAAGTGTCACTGCAATAAGGCGCTTTTGGTAGCCATCCACAAGCTTCTGGCAAGCTTCTGGTTGAGTTTTTGACCACTCTTAAATTTGTGAAATTTGTTAGTTTTCTGACATGGACTTTTTTCTTCAGCATTGTCCACACGTTTACGTCAGGACTTTGGGAAGGCCATTCTAAAGCCTTAATTCTAGCCTGATTTAGCCATTCCTTTACCACTTTTGACGTGTGTTTGAGGTCATTGTCCTGTTGGAAAACCCAACTGCGCCCAAGACTCAACTGAAGAATTTGGAGGTAATCCTCCTTTTTCATTGTCCCATTTACTCTATGCAAAGCACCAGTTCAATTGGCAGCAAAACAGGCCCAGAGCATAATACTACCACCACCATGCTTGACAGTTGGAATGGTGTTCCTGGGATTAAAGGCCTCACTTTTTGTCTTCCAAACATATTGCTGGGTATTGTGGCCAAACAGCTCAATTTTTGTTTCATCTGACCACAGAACTTTCCTCCAGAAGGTCTTATCTTTGTCCATGTGATGTCGATTTTTGAGAAAATGAAAGGATTTTAAGTGCTCCTTATAGTCCGAAAAATACGGTATTATTTGTCATGATCCATGGTCCGGATCATGTTTTTGTGTTTTCTGTTAATTTTGGACTCCTTTTGTTATTTGTTGTGCTCCTGTGAGTTTGTTTTGGTTGTCATGGTCACTCTTTGTGTGCACCTGTCTCTGATTAGTGCTCGCCCGCTCACCTGCTTCCCGAGCGCTAATCAGAGGCATTATTTAAGTTGCCTTTGCCAGTCACTCGTCCTGCTCTCATTGTGTTTGCTCCATGCACTTGTCACGTGAGTTTTTGAGTTCTAGTGTTCCTTGTCTTTTGCCTATGCTAAGTAATAGTTCCTTAACTTCCCGTGCGCTCTGCACGCATCCCTGTTGTTTTTGTTTATTGGATGATTTATGATAAATAAATCACTTCCTACCTTACGCCTTCGTCCGGAGCCGTTCCTTTGCATTGGGAGAACAACCGCGCAGCAAGCTGCGACCCTCCGATCGTGACAGAATGAGAGCAGCATCCGTTCTCCCGCAAACGGACCAGAGTGAGATGGATGAAGGTACGCGCATGGTGTTGCGAGCGATGGAAGTGGAGACGCTTCGCTATTCGACGGAGGAGAGGTCGAACCTTATGTGGGGACCTGGAGGCTCCCTGATCCCCATCGACTCCCTCTGGTCCGAAGACATCGCCGCTACACAGCAGTACCGGACGCGCAGGCAAAGGCGGAAGCCGTCCAGAAGGGCTTCGCCTCGGCGTCAGAACGCGTCACTCCCGCAAGCTCCTCCCCCGGACCGAAGCAAGTTGCAGGCAGCCCAGTATCCTTCCCCCGATGACGTCACTCCGTCCACGGCTGATGACGTCATGGCCCAGAATTTTTTTTTTCTGAATTCTGTCTCCTTGCGTCAACAACCTCCTAAAGACTTTAATTCTAAAATTATACCTTGTCAGGACATTCTTTTGAAATTTAGATGTCAGCCACAGTCTCCTTCTGAGTGCCAAGCTCCGCCCCCTAGGACTCTAGCCCCGCCCACGTCAGTGACTTTTTCCTCTCATCCTCCCAAAAGACCTCAGGTGGGGGGTGGGAAAACACATTTTGGACAATTTAGAGGGGAGGATTTTGCCCCCCTCCTGACTTCCCGCCACCCACCCGTAAAGACTGTTCCAGACCGCAAGCAGCGCGTCTGGTATCCGCCCCTTGAGGGGGGGGCTGGGGCCGGGAGCTGTGCTGGTGGGGCTGCTCGGCTGCGCCCAGCCAGGCAGCAACCTCCATCCCGGCCGCCGCCACCTGTCCTTCGGCCTGCCAAGCCGCAACCTCCAGCCCGTCCTCCACCACCAGTCCGTCGGCATGCCAAGCCGCAACCTCCTGCTAGGCCACCTCCGCCAAAGTCACGACCAACACCTCCAAGTCTGGTTTCCACACCAGTACCTCCAAGTCTGGTTTCCACACCAGTACCTCCAAGTCTGGTTTCCACACCAGCACCTGCTCCAAGTCTGGTTCACGCACCAGCACCTGCTGCAACGACAGCGACTCCTGCTACAACGACAGCGACTCCTGATGCAACGACAGCGACTCAAGCTGCAACGACAGCGACAGCGACGACAGCGACGTCGACTCCTGCTTCCACTGCGACGTCGACTCCTCCTGCTGCCACGGCGACGTCGACTCCTCCTGCTGCCACGGCGACGTCGACTCCTCCTGCTCCCCGGCAGACGCCTGCACCTGCTCCTCGGCAGACGCCTGCACCTCCTCCTCGGCAGACGCCTGCACCTCCTCCTCGGCAGACGCCTGCACCTCCTCCTCGGCAGACGCCTGCACCTCCTCCTCGGCAGACGCCTGCACCTGCTCCTCGGCAGACGCCTGCACCTGCTCCTCGGCAGACGCCTGCACCTGCTCCTCGGCAGACGCCTGCACCTGCTCCTCGGCAGACGCCTGCACCTGCTCCTCGGCAGACGCCTGCACCTGCTCCTCGGCAGACGCCTGCACCTGCTCCTCGGCAGACGCCTGCACCTGCTCCTCGCCAGACGCCTGCACCTGCTCCTCGCCAGACGCCTGCACCTGCTCCTCGCCAGACGCCTGCACCTGCTCCTCGCCAGACGCCTGCACCTGCTCCTCGCCAGACGCCTGCACCTGCTCCTCGCCAGACGCCTGCACCTGCTCCTCGCCAGACGCCTGCACCTGCTCCTCGCCAGACGCCTGCACCTGCTCCTGCTCCTCGCCAGACGCCTGCACCTGCTCCTCGCCAGACGCCTGCTCCTCGCCAGACGCCTGCTCCTCGCCAGACGCCTGCTCCTCGCCAGACGCCTGCTCCTCGCCAGACGCCTGCTCCTCGGCAGACGCCTGCGCCTGCTCCTCGGCAGACGCCTGCGCCTGCTCCACGCCAGACGCCTACGCCTGCTCCACGCCAGACGCCGGTGGTACCTGCAAGCACGCCAGACTCGCCGGTGGTACCTGCAATCACGCCAGACTCGCCGGTGGTGCCTGCTGCCACGCCTGCCATGACGGCGCCGACACGCCCACCTCCTCGTCGACCTCCTCGTCGACCACGGATGTGGCCGCTCCCTGGTCATCCGCCTCGCCAAGTGCGCCCACCTCCCCGTCGGCCACGAATGTGGCCATTCCCTGGTCGCCCGCCTCGCTTGCTGCAGCGGCGTTCCACTCGCCGCCGCCACTTGACTTTGCCGCGGTGGATTCGGGGACACTTGGCCTGGCGACCCACCTCCAAGTCCTCCCTCCGCCCGCCCGTGACTTTTGACCCTGCTTGTTTTTTGTTTTTGTTTTCATATGGACATCTGGTATCTGTCCTTGAGGAGGGGGTACTGTCATGATCCATGGTCCGGATCATGTTTTTGTGTTTTCTGTTAATTTTGGACTCCTTTTGTTATTTGTTGTGCTCCTGTGAGTTTGTTTTGGTTGTCATGGTCACTCTTTGTGTGCACCTGTCTCTGATTAGTGCTCGCCCGCTCACCTGCTTCCCGAGCGCTAATCAGAGGCATTATTTAAGTTGCCTTTGCCAGTCACTCGTCCTGCTCTCATTGTGTTTGCTCCATGCACTTGTCACGTGAGTTTTTGAGTTCTAGTGTTCCTTGTCTTTTGCCTATGCTAAGTAATAGTTCCTTAACTTCCCGTGCGCTCTGCACGCATCCCTGTTGTTTTTGTTTATTGGATGATTTATGATAAATAAATCACTTCCTACCTTACGCCTTCGTCCGGAGCCGTTCCTTTGCATTGGGAGAACAACCGCGCAGCAAGCTGCGACCCTCCGATCGTGACATTATTACTACTACTGTTTTTCTGCAGCCTTTGCATTCAACTACTTTTTTGGTCGACATTGTTCTTATTGAAGCCAAAGGTGCTCACCAAACACAGCATTCCTTACTGGTACAATTTGCTTGGTTTGTACTGACGGCTCGGTGCTTTAGGGCCCTATGAAATCAGGTGTATTGTTTTACAAATTACATTTTATTTAATAAAAAAAAATCCATGTTTTACCTTTTACACTTACTTTAACACCATTTATTGTGTGCTTTTTGTATAATAAACAATATGTAATACAAAATCCATTAATACAATTTCATTAATTGGTGCAATGCATAGGGATGATGTTTGATAAGAAATTATCGAGTTCGAGCCCATTATCGAATCCTCTTATCGGACCGATTCCTTATAGATTCTCTAGGTTGTTGTATATGGAAAAAAACACAATATTTGGTTGAACAAAAGCTCACTTTTATTTTATTTAAAAAAAAAAAAAAAAAAATATATTGACTGTTACCCCCCTAAAATATATATATACATATATATATATATATATATATATATATATATATATATATATATATATATATATATATATATATATATATATATATATATATTGACTGTTGTTACCCAAAGTATATTAAGTGGGATTTTTCAGAAAAACAAATATGTACAGTAACACAAAAACAACCTGTTTCTGTGATCACTATAGGTGTATAGCCATGCCTTGAGGCGTTTTTTCCGGTCCATTATTTTTGCTGCTTGTGTGACATCACAGGAAATGACCTAGCTCAGTCATTAGACTGAGCTACGTCATTGTTCCACAGGGCATTTCTGGTGGGACGGGATTCGTTCCCAGGGATTCGAATAAAGAACCAACTCTTTTTCTTTACTATAGTGGCCTCGATAACGGGAACCGGTTCTCAAAAAGGGATTCGAGTACATGGAATCGGTTCTTTTCTTATCGAACGGTTCTTTTTTTATCGAACAACCGGGAGAACCGGTTTCGAACATCATCCCTAGCAATGCATCACTGGACAATGTTGATTTGATATTTTATTTTATTTTAGTCCAAGCAAAATACTTGTGTAACATAAGTACAATGTCATGTAATTTTGCAAAATCACTCTATCATTATAATATGATAATATTATCATTATGACAAAAATACTGTATTCCAAGTTCCTCTACAATTCCCACCCCTAGTCTGTGTGCTCTATACATACTGAGAGAGCCAACAAATCTTCAATCAGCACTTACGAGACAACTGCGGTGAGGAAAAATTCCCCTCGAACAACCATCTGCCAATACAAAGAACATGCTGACACTACTTCCACTCTTAATAATCATAACAACAATCATTGTAGCTGTGTTTTGTTGAAGTCCCTCCACAGAGATGATGCAAATGATGTTAGCAACATACACTAACAGGATATGAAGGTGAACAGATGGAGAGGAGGAGAGAGATATTGGCATCATGGGAAATCCCCGAGCAGTCTAGGCCTATAACAGCATAATTAAGGGCTAATTCACGACAAGCCAAAGTCGGCCCTAGATATAAGCGTGATCAAAAAGTAACGAACCAATTAGTTTCATTAGTCTTCATGGATAAACCTGAGAATCATCTACACCACTATGCCATTTTATGACTTGCTTTATAAAGCTATTCAAAGTGTGTTGTTACTATCGGATAAACACTAAAGTCCATTTTTGTCTTAACTTTGTGAGAATGCAAACAATGCACTTTATTTTTGTACTCTACAAATTGAAATCAACAAACTGGGATATTAAATATAATTTGCATTGTTGATGATTGCTAATGACCATTGTGTACCGTATTTTCCGGACCTTAGGGCACACCGCATTGTAAGGCGCACTGCTGATGAGCGGGTGTAGTCAGGTCTATTTTCATACAAAAGGCGCACCAGATTATAGGGCGCATTGAAGAGGTCGTATTTTTTTTTTTTTTCTAAATGTAAAACACTTCCTTGTGGTCTACATCAGTGGTCCCCAACCACCGGGTCACGGCCCAGTACCGGTCCGTGGATCGATTGGTACCGGGCCGCACAAGAAATAAAAAAATAAAAAATAAAAAATAAAAAATAAAAATAAAATATATATATATATATATATATATATATATATATATATATATATATATATATATATATATATATATATATATATATATATATATATATATATATATATATACAATACATATATATATTAACATTTTTTTAATTAAATCAACATAAAAAACACAAGATACACTTACAATTAGTGCACCAACCCAAAAAACATCCCTCCCCCATTTACACTCATTCACACTCATTCGCACAAAAGGGTTGTTTCTTTCTGTTATTAATATTTCTGGTTCCTACATTATATATCAATATGGATCAATACAGTCTGCAGGGATACAGTCCGTAAGCACGCATAATTGCATTTTTTTATGACAAAAAAAATAATTTAAAAAATACAAATACCACACACCCCCACCCCCACCACCCCAATGTGTGTGCAAAACTGTCCGACCAGAATTCTCTAATAACTAAAGTTCCTTCGGTGAATAATGTAAACTCACTACACCGGTATGTTTTAGCGCTTTCATGGCGAGTTTACTGACAGATTTAAGTAAGAACTTTACACTACTTTATATTAGAAATGGCAACAGCGTAGGATGAATGTCCCATAACAAGAATATAGAGAAAAAGAAGAAGCTTATCAACTATGGTGTAGCCACGGACTACAAAGGCGCGCAATTTTTCAGGACTTATGCAGATCCCAAATACAGATCAGCAGGTACCAGAAAGTAAGAAAAGTTGCTTTTGCATAATATTGCGAAACAAAAACGCAATATAATATGTCTTACCTCATACACACACCATAATAATACTCGTATGTTGAAGCACAGTACAATCCATCAAGCAGTGCGGCTTCATAGCTTACCAAAGTCGTACTAAAACAGTTTGATGGATTGAGCGCCGTGTGTAATGTTCTATATTTTCAATGGAACATATAAAATGTTGGTGTCGTTTACTTGAGTCACATTGCAGTCTACACATATCTCTTGTGTGTGACTGCCATTATATTGCAGTGTACACGTACCTCTTATTTTTGACTGCCATCTACTGGTCACACTTATCATTTCACCATGTACAAAATAAAATAGCTTTGAGGTCGGTAAGCAAAACCATAATTATTCCTTACATTATAATGCGCACCGTCGAGTTTGGAGAAAAACAAAGGATTTTAAGTGTGCCTTATAGTCCGGAAAATACGGTATTTTTGCTGAATCGATGCAGCTAAGAAGTCATCATTCCGTGATAAATTCGCCATTAAAGGGGAACTGCACTTAAAAAAAAATGTTGCCTATCGTTCACAATCATTATGAGAGACATGACGATGGATGTTGGGGTTTTTTTTTTGCATTCTAAATTATAAATAAAAGTTAGCTTACAATGACGCCTTTTGGAGCCGCTCTATTCTGCCTATAAAGCCCTTAAAAACATCCAAACCCCTCCACTGAGGTTTTATATACAAGATGTAGGTAAATATGTAATGTAGTAACGGGCACATTTGTAATAACAAGTGTTTACGTATTTTGATCATTTTAAGCATTAACATCAAAAACTTGCCTTTTTTCTTTTTTTTTCGTCACTGATTATTACTCACTGCAGACTTCATGAGAGCGAACAAACACAATAACACATCTCTTACTGTGCAATGTCTGCTGTCATTAGGCTGCCAACTGCTAGGATGTTCATACATCCCATTTAGATAAAGAATGACTCATAGTCCTCACGAACAAACAGGGTTTCCGTGTCGTTCTCGCCATTTCCCGGTCCTAAATGGCTGTCAAAGTGTACCAACTTGTCGGAATACGTCCTCAGACTTCTTCTGACCAGGTGAGAGGCATGATTTATGATCGACAATAAACTTCCATGTCGGAATTGTACAGTGGCACCGTTTGTCTGCGTTAGCGCTTATAATTACATCACTACTACCTGGTTAATATTCAAATCACGAAATGTAAGTAGAGTGTTGTTGGCGGATTTTGAATGGTCCTTTATTGGATTTTAAGGTCAAAATAGAGGACCTCCCATTAACTCTGTTGTAAGTGGACTTCTATTTAAAGGCCTACTGAAATGAATTTTTGTTATTCAAACAGGGATAGCAGATCCATTCTATGTGTCATACTTGATCATTTTGCGATATTGCCATATTTTTGCTGAAAGGATTTAGTAGAGAACATCGACGATAAAGTTTGCAACTTTTGGTCGCTGATAAAAAAAAGCCTTGCCTGTACCGGAAGTAGCGTGACGTCACAGGTTGAAAGTCTCCTCACATTTCCCCATTGTTTACACCAGCAGCGAGAGTGATTCGGACCGAGAAAGCGACGATTACCCCATTAATTTGAGCCAGGATGAAAGATTTGTGGATGAGGAACGTGAGAGTGAAGGACTAGAGTGCTGTGCAGGACGCATCTTTGTTCTCTCTGACCGTAACTTAAGTACAAGCTGGCTCATTGGATTCCACACTCTCTCCTTGTTCTATTGTGGATCACGGATTTGTATTTTAAACCACCTCGGATACTATATCCTCTTGAAAATGAGAGTCGAGAACGCAAAATGGACATTCACAGTGACTTTTATCTCCACGACAATACATCGGCGAAGCACTTAAGCTACGGAGCTAACGTGATAGCATCGGCCTTAACTGCAGATAGAAACAAAAGAAATAAACCCCTGACTGGAAGGATAGACAGAAAATCAACAATACTATTAAACCATGGACATGTAACTACACGGTTAATGCTTTCCAGCCTGGCGAAGCTTAACAATGCTATTGCTAACGACGCCATTGAAGCTAACTTAGCAAAGGGACCTCACAGAGCTATGCTAAAAACATTAGCTATACACCTACGCCAGCCAGCCCTCATCTGCTCATCAACACCCGTGCTCACCTGTGTTCCAGCGATTGACCGAGCGACAAAGGACTTCACCCGATCATCCGTGCGGTCGGCGGCTAGCGTCGGATAGCGCTTCTGCTATCCAAGTCAAAGACCTCCTGGTTGTGTTGCTGTAGCCAGCCGCTAATACACCGATCCCACCTACAGCTTTCTTCTTTGCAGTCTTCATTGTTCATTAAACAAATTGCAAAAGATTCACCAACACAGATGTCCAGAATACTGTGGAATTTTGCGATGAAAACCGAGCTTTTTGTATAGGATACAATGTGTCCGAATACTTCTGTTTCAACGATTGACGTCACACGCATACGTCATCATACATAGACATTTTCAACCGGAAGTTTAGCGGGAAATTTAAAATTGCACTTTATAAGTTAACCCGGCCGTATTGGCATGTGTTGCAATGTTAAGATTTCATCATTGATGTATAAACTATCAGACTGCGTGGTCGGTAGTAGTGGCTTTCAGTAGGCCTTTAAATTTCGTTTATAAGTTAGAATAAAAAATGTTTAAAAAATCAGTCCGTCGTCATGTCTTTCACAATGATTGTGATCTCATATATAGGTTTTACATCAAGCAACGTTTTATATGTCAATCAAATATAAATATGACTTAATGTGAAGGTCAACATGGCAAAAACATGTCAATGCAAACACGGTGCAATCGTAATTCACCAGTTAATTAGTATGGGTAACACACAATTGTTTTGTAGGTTGGCTTTATATATTTCCTTGTACTTCCTGTTGTTTATTAGAGATCTATTGAAATGTGGCTTGAATGACTGCACTTTGCAGCCTGACAATAAAGACATATTGATCATGTCAAGTAAATTAGGGCTAACTACACATTCTAGCCCACCCCCGTGCCTGGTGCGACAACAAAGGCAATGTCGGATGATCAATAATGTCATTCTGGGTTGATCTGAAAGGTGTAAGTGCTGGAATCTCTTCTGTACAACTGTTACCTGTCCATGTTTTGCCATCAGGATAAATAAACACTTGTGTGTTGTTTCGTCCTTTAAAGGGGAACTGCACTTTTTTGGGAATTTGCCGAGTGTTCACAATCATTATGAAAGACGTGACGATGGATGAATTTAATGTTTTAATGCATTTGAAATATTAAATACATTTGATCAAAGGTCTGCTTACAAATTACAAAAAGTATAAAAACAAGCTACTACGAACATGTAGAAAATAATATTATAGTCAATTATTAGACAGGAAGAAAAACAATATGAGAGCAACAGAGGGTTGGTCTTAAATTGGATTTAAAGTTACTTAACCAACAGGAAACAATACGTGAAGCTAGGCGAACACATGTTTACAACGCTAAATATATCCTGTAGTGTACCCCAGGGATCAATACTAGGACCAAAATTGTTCAATCTTTATATAAATGACATTTGTAAAGTGACAAAACATTAAAAAGTTACTATTATTCGCAGACGATACAACAGCGTTTTGTTCAAGAGAGATTAAATATTCATCACATTTGATACATTCAATAATAAAATATATATAACCTGTAACATGTATATAAAGAATTACGTTAAAAAAATGGATACATTATGTATACACAGCATACATACAGTATACACATGTATACACTGTATACATGTCAGGTGATTTGAAAAACAATATATACAAAAAATTGGGGGGTGGGGGGGGTATATACACTATGTACATGACACTATGTACATGACTATGCACACGTGTGCAAAATAAAATGAGAACATACATATACACTATAACCACATATGAACCTGTTTGATGCTTCGAAGAGTTGCTGGGGATCAATTTTGGTTCAGATCAGGTAAAGGTTGACTTGAGACTTGATTGATAAATATTGGTCCAGCTTACAATATCTCAAAAGGGGAGGGGGGAGGGAAGGGGAGATTTGACATCCATTGACATTTCTTTTCAGGACTTTATATTACATAAGAGTATGTTGCCCTTGAGGTGCACACTGCAATGTACAGTACTGTTAAACAACACAGGCTATGTTCACACTGCAGGTCAATTCCAATTTATGTTGCCCATATGTGACCTGTATTGGATTATTTTCATGTCAATGAGAACAGTACAATTTAAAAATGTATATAGTTTGAACAAGAAAGTTTGATCATATTACGCCTATACTGGCTCACCTGCACTGGCTTCCTGTGCACTTAAGATGCGACTTTAAGGTTTTACTACTTACATATAAAATACTAAACGGTCTAGCTCCATCCTATCTTGCTGATTGTATTGTACCATATGTCCCGGCAAGAAATCTGCGTTCAAAGAACTACGGCTTTTAGTGATTCCCAGAGCTCAAAAGAAGTCTGCGGGCTATAGAGTGTTTTCTATTCGGGCTCCAGTACTCTGGAATGCCCCAGTTAGAGATGCTACCTCAGTAGAAGCATTTAAGTCCCATCTTAAAACTCATTTGTATACTCTAGCCTTTATATAGACCCCCCTTTTAGACCAGTTGATCTGCCGTCTCTTTTCTGCTCTGCCCCCTCTCCCCTGCTGGCCCCACTATGGACTGGACTCTCACACTATTAACTAGTAGTCCATTGCACCGGTCGCCAGGGGAGGGGGCCCCATATCTGCGGTCCCCTCCAAGGTTTCTCATTGTATCCCATTGGGTTGCGTTTTTTTCTTGCCCTGATGTGGGATCTGAGCCAAGGATGTCGTTGTGGCTTGTGCAGCGCTTTGAGACACTTGTGATTTAGGGCTATATAAATAAACTTTGATTGATTGATTAACATATACATCATGGGCCGTATCAGGGGCCAAATTCTAAGAAAATTCTTAGAATCTCGGTCCCTCCTCTTGTCAAATGCCTTACGTATTGCCTTTTTGTTACTTATTATTGTTTTTCTTCTTTTGCCTATATATTACGTTTTTTCTTAATACTTGCTGGGACCTGAGTCCAAATTTCATACCATATATATGTTTATGTTTACGGGTATGACAAATAATGCTCTTTGAATCCTTGACTACCCTGCAGTCTGAACATAGCCTAAGACTTTTTTTCTGACGGGAATGCAGGATATTTCAATAGGATTCATCAATTAAGGCTAATAATAGTCATACGATCAATATGTCATGTATAGGAATGTTTATCGTTAGGATTTTATCAATACTGACATTCCTTACCAATATTTATCAGTACGCTAAACGCAACTATATGTAATTTGGTGTTAAACAAAGATGTCAAAAGCTGTTGAAAATTCATTTTTGTCACAATTTCTATTAAAAGAGGGGGTCACACCCGCAACATTATGTAACATCTCACAGCTGTGAAGTCTTGACTCAACACCTGCTTTTTAAGCCTTGGGCTTAAAAAGCTTGCAGTACAAAGTCTTGTCAAACAATCTAGCAGCACACCATGCATTCCCATGCACTAAATTAGTCTCAAATAATCTGGTTTCTACTATTTTCACATCTCCAGTTTACATGCTCTCTCTCTAATTTGACTGTTGGCCATACGCTTTGTACCTCGCATACGCTAATAAGTGATTCTGGTCATTACAGTAGTTATGGTGAGCATCAGAGAGATAGAAAATGATCGCCATTGTACTGGATTGTTTTGACTTTTTAGATACAAGTTACGCAGTGAATTATTTTAAATTGTTGGTTTACATGTCAATGATGTGTTGTTGTGTAGTGACAAAATTGTTACATTTCAACATTTCATTCTCACATCACTAAATTAAGTATATATTACCAATGTTGCTTGTGTATGTTTTGAATTATATGAGGCAGACTGTCATGTGATCTATCACTGTTTGTTATTGTTGTGTGCATATCACTAACCAAACTTATCTTTAATATTTCGCTCTGTATTACTTAATTCCAAACACAAACGTTTGAGCAATGGTGGGCCATCAGGGCCAACAAGGCCTTCTCTGTTGGCCTAACATAACCAGAAATCATGATCATAATTAAAGGTAAAAGTAATCTTTAATGTACTTTCCCTAAATATCTAAAAGTATCCATATTCTCTTCATGTCATATTATGTTCCTTCCAGTGCTGTTGTTTTTAGGTTGGAGTTTTTATCCAATCAGAATTCAGCTACCTTATGTTGCCATGCTGTACCAAATCAACAATGCGGGCGTCTGTGCACTGTCAGTGAACGGGCGCATACAGTTGATAGACAGTTGTGGTAGCCAATCAAATCATGAGTTGTTGTCAGTAAGGCCTTCTAGCTGGCCTCCCGTTGAACGGGACATTTACGCATCCTGTGATTGGCTACTCACTGGTTTGAGCCGCGGGACTGATAGCGGATGAATTTGAGAACAAATACAGTTGATAGGCAGTTGCGATAGCCAATCAGATCACAAGTTGTTAACAGTAGCCTATCTAGGTAGAGTGATGTTAACCAGACTGTGATTGGATACTC
The DNA here is from genome assembly GCF_033978785.1 of Entelurus aequoreus. Taxonomy (NCBI): domain Eukaryota; kingdom Metazoa; phylum Chordata; class Actinopteri; order Syngnathiformes; family Syngnathidae; genus Entelurus; species Entelurus aequoreus. The sequence continues at coordinate 79,023,689 of NC_084734.1, read as the reverse complement.
ACTTGTCATTCCAAAGTGAGTATCCAATCACAAGTTGCAATTTACTAAAAGCAGAAAGTGTTGCGCCGTAGCCATACCGGGCGAGCAGAGAAATCATCGATACTCACTTTTTTAACCCACAAAGAAGGAGGACAAAACGTTGATTAGGTGGCAGATACATATTTGCAAAGCCATTTTCAAGAAGGATATTTAAAGAGAAACTACATCTTGTGAGACAATGTCGGCCAACCCCGGAAGCTAGCTCAGCGCCAGAAATTAACCCGTTTTGTACACTGTTGAGGTGCTTCAATGCGGAGTGGTGCGTAAATGTGTTGTAAATGTGTTTCTGTATAGAATTTCTCCAGCAATGGTCATGTGGTGACATCAATTATGGTATTTTGAGAGGTATTCATTGAAGTCGGACATCACTGAAGGCCTAGGTGGGAAACGCACGGCCCGCGAATGTTTGAGTGGTAAAACACTGCGAGCAGAGAAATCACTGATACTCACTTTTTTAACCCACAAAGAAGGAGGACAAAACGTTGATTAGGTGGCAGATACATATTTGCAAGGCCATTTTCAAGAAGGATATTTAAAGAGAAACTACATTTGTGAGACGATGTCGGCCAACCCCGGAAGCTAGCTCAGCTGTCCCGGCGATGAAATGGGGAAATGCCCGCCACTTCCACTCGAATCCACCGACTAAGAGGGGTACCACTTTTTTAGACGTTGTCAAATGGGTGCTACAAATTGTCAGTTCAAATATTTTATTTCTTTATTTATTCACGTTTAATATGTTTTTTGCTATTTTAATGTTGACAGTACCACCCACATAAGATATGTTTTAATTGCGGATGCGGGTTTATTGATTTTTAAATGATTCAATGCCGAGTGGTGCGTAAATGTGTTGTGAATGTGTTTCTGTATAGTATTTCTCCAGCAATGGTCATGTGGTGACATAAATTATGGTATTGTGAGAGGTATTCATTGACGTCAGACATTGTTGATTTCAAGAAAGAACAAACTTTTTTTCAACAATGTTTATCCTTTTATAACCAAACTTGAATCTAATTTGATGCATGTTTTGTACTAGAACTAATTCAAAGGGAGTATTTTTTTTTATATATTTGTGAAAACTACCAATTTTAACATAATTGGAAATTGGATAAAATTGCTATGCTTTGAAAATTGGTAGGATTAAATAAGCTCTGCTTCTTCCTACTCCTTTTCGGACGTGCTGTAATGAAACAACTGGAAATGTGTGATGAATTACATTGTATCGTATGCATGTTCGAAATAAACTGCAACTGAACTGGACTGAACTGAACTGAAGGCCTAGGTGGGAAACGCATGGCCAGCCAGTGCGGTTGAGTGGTAAAATACTGCTGTTTGATACATTCCCACCCACCCGGATGTGTCCACGCCACGTCACGTATCAAAAGTATTTATTTGAGAACACTTAGCTCAAATTCTGTTACTTTAACTTGTGTGCTTGTCATGTGACATGTTGACTAGACAGTGTCAAAGTAACGCAAAGGTTAACTGGATGAAAAAATACCAACAGCCAAATCATTTGTCCAGAATCTTAACGGTACTCCCATTTAGGAACCCGTATCAAAAAATACCAGTTCTCAGTATATATCTCTAGTTCAGTGGTTCTTAACCTGGGTTCGATCGAACCCTAGGGGTTCGGTGAGTCGGGCTCAGGGGTTCGGCGGAGGTCAAAACACACCCGACTCATCATGCAAATAAAAACTCCTCCCTATCTGCGTATTATGGATACGGCAACAGCAGAAGTCACACTGATTTTCAGGTGTGTAATTAGTTGTGAGTTTATGCACTGTGTTGGTTTTGTTCTTTGAACAAGGTGATGTTCATGCACAGTTCATTTTGTGCACCAGCAAAAAAACATGGTAACACTTTAGTATGGGGAACATATTCACCATTAATTAGTTGCTTATTAACATGCAAATTAGTAACATATTGGCTCTTAGCTAGTCATTATTAAGTACGTATTAATGCCTTATTCGGCATGGCCTTATTATAACCCTAACCCTGGCCCTAACCCTAACCAAATAACTCTAAATTAAGTCTTTGTTACTTAGAATATGTTCCCCTAGTGTCCAAAAAACTCTAAATTAAGTCTTTGTTACTTAGAATATGTTCCCCATACTAAAGTGTTACCAAAAACATATAACTTTGTCTTGAATTTGAAAAAAAACATTTTATTTTTCACTAAAGAAGGGTTCGGTGAGTGCGCATATGAAACTGGTGGGGTTCGGTACCTCCAACAAGGTTGAGAACCACTGCTCTAGTTAAATGTAGATATGGGACATAATAGCACAATAAACAGGTAGAGGGAACATTTGTTTAGTCCCTTAAAACAAAATTTCAGTTAAAAAAATTAAACCAATCAAAAATGCTAAATGTAGCCGCTGAAATAAAAGCCCTTGCTGGTATGACCATCTTCTGAAACTGATGTGGCTGTTGTGAGTGTAGCCAAAAACAAATCCGCTCTGTGACTGCATTGGCGATACCTACCGCTGTGCATATGTTGAGTATGAATTACCTATTGCAGCATGTCAGTGTCTTAAATAAAAACAAGGACAACTTGGAAGAGAACCCTTCGTGCCTGGAATCCTGGAACACTGCGGTTTGACCAGCGAATCAGTCCAAGGTCAGATATTGTTGAGGTGAGAACGTAATGTTATTTCCTCAGAGTAAAAAGGTTCTCTGTAATAATCCCATCAAGCAATAAAGCAAACCGACACAAAGCTGGCATTGTCCCTTAGTAAATTGCTTTTCCATGTGTGCACTTCGTATTGGCATGTTGGGTGAGGTTGCATCACCGCAGTGAACTCAACAAGATGAACGGTTCAGTGGTTTGGTTTGGTTAGCCTTTATTATCGATCAATCAATCGATCAACGTTTATTTATATAGCCCTAAATCACGAGTGTCTCAAAGGGCTGCACAAGCCACAACAAAATGATGGTTTATGATGCACTGTCACATGTATAATTATTTGAACTAATTATCTGAAATAACAGCAATAACTGAAATGATCATCTTACAGCAGAGCAACAGCCTCTTGAAAATCTCGACTGTATGTTGAAACGACTTCCTTAATGTCCCATTTTCAAAATGTCACTCTCAGAAAATAATTTGCTTTATGCCTTGCTATTTGTTGTAAGACGAAAAGAGAAAACACGTTCCTATTAACTATGCATGAGCAATCTGGGTTCAAGTCTTAACAGTGACAGGAAATTGGATGTTTTGAGAAGTGTACAACATTTTTATACAAGGCGGCAACAACAGCCATTCTAAGCAGGTGGTTACACTGAGGAAAATAAGCAAGGCTGAAAAAAACATGCACCTTTTCACCACACTGTATCTACTTACTGGAGCATGACTCTGCTCACCATTGGCAATACCTGCTGTTACCAAATACTACTTCTTGTACATGGTCAGCTGGGCTCTAAATTATTCCGTATGGGTGATGTCAACTACTTTATTGCTGGTCACTCGTTATGTTAAGCAGATTTGTTATTATTACACCATTGTAAAATGTGATTTTTCACACAGTATGTCCTGAAACATTATCATGCTTAAAAAAAAAGATCAATCCTGATGCTGTGTTTTTCTCGACGAACATACTCTAACATGAATATAAAAAAAACCTAATAATCCATTAAAGCACCTTCAAGTCGGTTACATGCTGTAAAATGTCTGCTTGATGATCTTTTCCTATGTCGTACCCTATTAGCATTCCTGCCTTTTCAGTTGTAATCAATATTTTCAGTGGTAAGGAAACATGTTCATAGGTCAGGGGCAATGTTCCCTCTAAGGTGCGCGCCTGTGCAATTGCGCAGTGCTCAAGCGTCCTCTGCACACGGCAAATCTATGCCACGCACAAAATCAAATAAAAAAATAAGCGTAAACAATTTTCGACACGAAACGAGGCACGACAGAGAAAACAGGTTTCGTCATCATTGTTCAAATATTGTAACGTCTGTGGAGACGCTTTGAGGACGTGAATTCCATCCATCACTTTACTGAGCAAAACTCTTTATTGTCGGCCATAAACACATCACCAAAACATTAGTAAAAAAAATGATATCTAGCAAAACTGGTCATTTTCTGCAGTACAAACCAGACCAAAAGCAACTTTGTTATATCAACAGCAGCCGCTCGCTCTTTCTCACTTGCGCCAACACATGCACATATGGTACTTAGCCAGTGATGCGTTTACAGCCACACAAAAAGTCGGACAACTCCAACACCTTACATAAAGTGTCATTCCAGGTCGTTACACTATGATTTATGTGTGCTTATTCTAGTGTCATTTACTAGGAATCTTAATTCATAAATATTAATCATGAAATTCTGTTAGTATATTAAATAAATACTAATCAAAATATATTTTTTACAAACAGGAAGTTGCAGGAATGTACACATGATCCCCTGCTTACATCTCATTGTGCAACATGTGAATGTTTTAATGGGAACTAAATGCAATGTCTGAAGGGGGTACACATTATTTCCAAAGCAGGACCTCCACCCAGACAAACAATTCAAGTACACAGTTCATGAAAAACAATATTTTTTGTTATTGTCATTGTAAGTGAGCCTAAACACTTATATTAGAAATGGAAATGACTGCTGTCATTTGATTATAATAATAAGATAATGTTGTCTGTCTATCTGTGTTAGCCCTGCAATGAGGTGGGGTCTTGTCCAGGGTGTATACCGCAGCTGAGATAGGCTCCAGCGACCCCGAAAGGGACAAGCGGTAGAAAATGGATGGATGGATGGAGATTGAACTTGTTATTTAGTCAGGTTTGGGACAGGCGTGCTGCTGGTGTAGCCACAGTGTGCACGTCTGATGTTGCTCACATGGGCTCCACTGAATGCTCAGGGAGTTTTTGCATTTGCTCACACACATGAACAATTAGAGGGAACATTGGTCAGGGGTGTCAAACGTACGGCCCGAGGGCCGGATCAGGCCCACAAACAGGTTTTATACGGCTCGCGGGATGAGTTTGCTAAGTATAAAAATGAACCTGAAATTGTTGAATGAAAGAAACAGCTGTTCTAAATGTGTCCAATGGATGTCGCAATAGCAATTATTTGTATCTTTGTAGATGATGCTACATATGTACAAAATTAACCACATGATGTTAGTACATCAGTCAAGGAAACTGATCAAACTACATAAATAACATCCTGTAATTTGATTATTGATTTTTATATTGATAGATTGAAAATGAACACCAATGAGTTGACCGATGAACATTATCATATTATGTATTCAGAAAATATAAATAACGACAAATAAAGTATATATACTATTAACCGCAACAGGTAATTTAAAAAAACAACAACAACATTATGATTTGTACAATTTCAGCATGTGCTTGTTCTATTTTTAAACAAAGAAAACAATCTGAAGTTGTCTTTATTTTCAAGTTATCGTGCCGTCATTTTTACCAGTCCGGCCCATTTGGGAGTAGCTTTTTCTCCATGTGGCCCCCGATCTAAAATGAGTTTGACACCGCCGTCATAGGGTATAGTGAAAGGCAGATTTTTGGTGAACAGCAAGGACCCCTCGATGAGCGCTGTCATTCCGATCTGTTGCAGTCAGTCTGTTCATTTTATTGCAGTCATGTGAAGCAAATCGACACCAACATGCTGCAGCAGACTGCGGAGGGAAAACTGTTACTTCAAACCCTTATTTTGGAAAGTGAATAAGATGAAGACGTGTTTTCTTCTCCGCTTGATTTGGAGGAATTTGTTCAAACGACAGTAAAAACAAGTATAAAAACATATGCCACTCACATATGTCATTGTTGGAATACAAAAAAACCTTTCACTCAAGTCTTTATCTCTACTCTGCATGTATTAGCCGAACCCCAAAATGAATGGAACTCCTTATTTAGGTAGACTATTTTTCTAGGAAGATAATTCCAAATGCATTTATTCCAAAACGTTCATCGCCACGTTATAATATCTTCGATGCTGAGTAGGGATGTCCAATAATGGCTTTTTGCCGATATCCAATATTCTAATATTGTCCAACTCTTTAATTACCGATACCGATATCAACCGATACAGATATATACAGTCGTGGAATTGACACTTTATTATGCCTAATTTGGACAACCAGGTATGGTGAAGATAAGGTCCTTTTTTAAAAAATTAATAAAATAAAATAAGATAAATAAATTAAAAACATTTTCTTGAATAAAAAAGAAAGTAAAACAATATAAAAACAGTTACATAGAAACTATTAATTAATAAAAATGAGTAAAATTAACTGTTAAAGGTTAGTACTATTAGTGGACCAGCAGCACACACAATCATGTGTGCTTACGGACTGTATCCTTTGCAGACTGTATTGATATATATTGCTATATAATGTAGGAACCAGAATTTTAATAACAGAAAGAAACAACCCTTTTGTGTGAATGAGTGTGAATGAGTGTAAATGGGGGAGGGAGTTTTTTTTGGGTTGGTGCACTAATTGTAAGTGTATCTTGTGTTTTTTATGTTGATTTAGAAAAAAAAACAAAAAAAAAAAAAAAAAAAACAATACCGATAATAAAAAAAACGATATTGATAATTTCCGATATTACATTTTAAAGCATTTATCGGCCGATAATATATGCTGATTTTTATTTCCTATAAAGTAGCTTTACTCTATTCTGATGTCACACACCGAATGGGCCTGCAAACAGGCAATTCCTCATATGAACTTGAGGTTGCAAATCAAAAGCTGTGCAAGAATACATTGACATTAATAACAAGTAGCACGTAAGAAAAAAACCCAACATATTTTCAGAATATCCATCCATCCATGTTTTATACCGCTTCGGGTGAGAGGCGGCGTACTCCCTTGACTTGTTAGCATGCAATCCCAGGGCACATATAGACAAACATCCATCCACCTAAATTCTCCATCTTTGGACAATTTAGAGTCTCCAGTGAACCAACATGCATGTTTTTGGAATGTGGGAGGAAGTACACAGAGAAAAACCACGCATGCGCATAGAGAACTCCACACATAGACACCTAAAAGAAGATTCTAAACCAGTGGTTCTTAACCTGGGTTCGATCGAACCCTAGGGGTTCGGTGAGTCGGCCTCAGGGGTTCGGCAGAGCCTCCGCCACGGAGGTAAAGACACATCCAGACTTATCGTGTAAATAAAAACTTCTCCCTCTTAGCGTATTATGGATACCCCCAAACAATGTTCCCTCTAATTTTCCATCTGATTTGCAGGTTGTTTGATTGATCGATTGAAACTTTTACTAGCAGATTGCAAAGGAAGAGAATACATTATATGAAACAGTACAGTTTACACAGTACTGTACATATTCCGTACAATTGACCACTAAATGGTAACACCCGAATACGTTTTTCAACTTGTTTAAGTCGGGGTCCACGTTAATCAATTCATGGTAATGTGTGTAAGGTGTGTAATTTGTTTTGAGTTCATGCACTGTGTTGGTTTTGTTCTTTGAACAAGGTGATGTTCGTGCACGGTTCATTTTGTGCACCAGTAAAAAAAAACATACCGTATTTCCTTGAATAGCCGCAGGGGCGTTAATTAATTTAAAACCTCCTGTAACTCCTGCGTTTACCGGAAACCGGCGGGATGGCCGTGCATGCGGTAATTATTTTAAAACCTCTTCTCACTCCGGCATTTACCAAAAGGAATCCATAAAATTTAGGCGTGCGCTTTGAGTGTGATGTAAGCATACCATCATGAAAAGCACATTTAATTAAAAAAAACGTTATTATGGTCTTACCTGTACTTATAAATGGAGTCCATTTGCAGCTCCTTCTGACCAAAAGCATCGATAACTTGTTTATAGAAGTCTTCATTATTTTCTTTTTTACGTTTTAAAAGTCTCTGTCTCGATGGAGATATTCCTTTAATTATTACCTCCTGCTTCGATTGAAAGTCCAGTTTAGAAAACTGTTTTATTTTAGATACCGGTATGTAATCCTCCATGTTAGAAGGAAGAAAAAAAATCTCTTGCTGCGTGTGTTCACTTCTTCTGCAGTACCGGAAGTCGCAAGAAGGACCACTAGCGCGGCAGCGCCCTCTACCACCAGGAGGCGGGAGTCATTTAATGACTTTTACAGTATTTCACACACGCAGCTACGGTATATTAATAAAACATAGCTGCTTACTGTTCTCTTTAGCATAGTGTACCGGTATTCAATAGCTTGGACCTTAAATCCTACTGAATAGCTCTTTATCTTTTTTCCTTTGTGCGATTGTAAACTACTGAAAGCAGCTTCCTCCATTTTGAAAATGAGGACAGATGCGTCACTCGTGGCGTAACGAATTTGACCCGGTGGAAGTTCTAGCCATATGCTAAATATTTTGCGAAACGAGTTTGACCCGGTGAAAATTATAGACATGCGATAATAAAATTTATATTTTGCGAAACGAATTTGATCCGGCTTCAATAATAAACCGGCGATAAGGCCAAGCATGCGTTAATTATTTTGAGGAACGAGTTTGACCCGGCAGTAATTCTAGACGTGCGAATACTATATTCCCTGCGCCAATTCAAGGAAATACGGTATACATTTTTCTTGAATTAAAAAAAAAAAACATTTTATTTTTCACTAAAGAAGGGTTCGGTGAATGTGCATATGAAACAGGTGGGGTTCGGTACCTCCAACAAGGTTAAGAACCACTGTTCTAAACAGAGTGTGCAAACTAACCACCCCTTTCAAAGATATATAATGACATGTATTTCAATTAGGGATGACATCACACATATCTAATTTGTTTGTGTTCGTATTTCTAATAGAACAATATAAAATGCTCTATTTAAGAATGTTTGCTCGTTTCACCCTATTAAATTCCTTCAATGTCAATACAATTCATTCATTCATTCTGCTTACTGGTAATTGTTTACTGGCCATTGTTCCAGGATATACAAATAGTTATTGCTACACCGATATGATGATATTCCATAGCTAAAAAGGGGATTTATATTGTGGACCCCGCTGGCTGTTTTATGACCAAATGATCTATGTGAACATTGTTTTGTACAGACAAGGGAGCACAAGTGTTTCCTACAGCTATATTTGTTCATGCTTGTCATTTCCCTGTCAATTGTTCTTCATTCTCGTGGCACCTAATAAGAAATATGTGTTTTCATTCCTCTTGTTTTGGCAGTAATCAATCAGTTTCAGTTGTCACAACCAGCGCGTGGGCTGGCCCGAGGACATATACAAGTTTTCCATATAGCCAACTTGGAAGCATTTATGCTAAAACAGAAGTGCAGTGGGTTGTATTGTGTAAATGGGGTCATTGTACTTGATGGGTTGGCATTTTACAGTAATGCTATTTAGCCAACATCAATTGATGCATGGTGTCAGAGGGGTCCTGAGAAATCTGGGTGCAATCCAGTTCACAGTGGAGCACAACAGTTCCACTGCAATGTGTATTCAGAACCGTATAAACTATTAACCTGACGACACCAGATAGTGTGTTTCACTAAACTATTTGGGGAAACTGACAAAAGGAACTGTGTGGTAAAGGGAAGGCATTAACTTACAAGCTGATTGGACAAACAACCTTTCTGGCGGATCAGTTGGGGGCAAGTCGCTTAGCAGGAACTTGATAAGATGGTGCTATCTTAATAAGAGCAGTTTACTGAATAATATCAAGAAACACATTTGAAAAGAAAGAAAAGTTATATTTCCTCATTTCTGATCAAACTCGACAACGCGGTGAACAAGTAAAAAGCACTTTAGCCTTGTTCTTAAGATCGGGGACTTCATAGAAATGTGTGTGAGGGATCCCAGCTTTTTCCTCACATCCCAAAAGCTTTGCATTTTAGATTAATTGAACACTTTAAATTGTTAGTAGGTGTAAAAGTGAGTGGTTGTCTTCAAATTGGGTCCTGTGATTGACAGGCAACCAGTCCAAGGTGTACCCAGCCTATCACACAAAGTCAGTTGGGAAAAGCTCCAGATGACCCTAATAAGAACAAGTGGCATAGAAAATGGATGGATGGATATGATAAAACTGCTCACTGTCTTTGAAGACCAGGCATAGTCGTATGATGTTCTAAACAACAAACTGTCAAAGCTCAAGGTCATACAATTCTTAAATAAAGGCTTCTGAGTCGAAAAAGATCCAGCATATCCGGTAATTCCTCAAGTTAGTGCTCTTTGTGGGTGATACCACGAGAAAATAGTACCAGGTTATGGTGGCCATGCAATTTACAACTCTTCAAGTGGGTATACTGGCATATCTCCTTAAAACAATGTGTAATTTCACAATAATCAAAACAATGGAATTGGAAAGTTAGTTTGTGCACTTTTAAAGGTTTGAATAGATTGCAATTTATATTTACACAATTTCCTATTGTACATTTTTTTATAAATCCGAAATAGTCAGGGTTTCCAGGTATGTGTTTGTTCAACCTTCAAAGCTCCACTTGACTAAAGTATTGTGACACAAGGGTTTACATTTCCATTGCAGTCCATGAGGACCCTTCTGCAAAACAAATCTAACCATGCCTGATGGACCTTGTTTTGCCCTTTCCTAAACCTTTTTCCACAAACTTAAAAGCATAGAATTGCGTAAAATGTTTTGGTATACAGACATATTAAGCTTCAAGGTGAACCCAGGAGTCTACCACAACCCAGGATTGTATACTTAATTGATTAAATGTGTATCTCAATTTTTTGGGGCCAATAAAGTATCCATTACCCTGAGATTCCCCTGTGAAGAGCTGTTCAAACAAGCTAATACAATCAGTCTCTCCCACAGTCTGTGGATAAATTACCACATGCTTTAGGTGCTAGAAGTTCTACTCAGATACAATCATACAGAGATTGATCTTATTTTGATTGGACCTAAAAAAACAACAACAATCTTTTTAAGGCCAGCGTGACTTGAATGATCTAAGCTGAAAGATGTTACCGGTATGGTCCGAAAATAAAAGCGGCTACAATCAGAGAGATCTGAGAGGCGGTCATCGCAAAGGTCACCAATTTTCAGACATCACCTGACGGTTCTCCTTTCAAAGACCAGCTGAGAGGAAGAGTCTCACCTTGAGTGGTGGAAAGATAGATAGCCTTTGTTAATTTTCAATACATCTGAAAGTGGTAATTAAGTTGCTTCCTCTCACCCCTACCAACGCCCAGTGGACTGGGATATTGGTATGCTCTGCAGAGCCAGTGAGTAATTATATTTGTAAAAATGAGTGATACAAAATACTCCCCTTTTACCAGGAGTCATTGTCCATAGAACACACAAATAGATGTAGAATATTCGTATACGTATACAGATCAATGAGCACAAATCCAAACGGAGCATCTCGAATATGCAAGCTCTGTTCTTTAGTTCCTGACCTAAAGTGAGTGACCCGACTCAAAGCTTGCTAATCATCCTGTGGTGGGTCAACAAGTGATTAACGTTCAATCATCTACACAGAGAAAGGGTGAGATGTGAAAGTTTCTAAATGGGGACTCGGGAGAATTGTGGTGTACTCTTTGAAGCAATAATTACTGTTTCAGCAGCAAGGAGCTTCAAGCTGCAGGAGGATGATAGTAACTTTGCGAACTCATCTTTAATTAGCAACACGAGTGGCAGTGTCTTAACAACATGTCCACTCCCCCCTTAGTTCATCGATTCACTGCAGAATCCCACAAATAATCAAAAAAGCGTTCTAAAAATACATGATATGTACCGTGGCTTGCCTTTAGGAAACAAAACAAATGCCGCATCTATATTTCATAGCACGTCGCTAAATGAGATCCATTGAAAAGCTGTGGACAACGATAACTGCAGATGTGGTGCAACGCCAACAAAACAATCTGAAAACATATGAATAAAACATTCATCAGTGACATTTAGAAAGGTTTTAGCCCAATTTGTCGCAAGATGCTGGTGTAAACGTTGTTGTTTTTTGTCCATTGACGGCTTTAAAAAAGGGTTCAGTACAGATTTGTTAGTGAGGGCTGCAGTTGCCTTTTGTTTCTGATGACGGAGTTAAATATTCACACTGTTGTGTGCGTTTCAAAAAAGGTTTTTTGCAATATTAATGCCATATTCCGATTGCTTGTGCATGGCATTAGAGCTACTGTATATTAGTGTATGAAAACATGGTTGGAGTTGCCTTGTCTGCTTTCACTTTAAACTCATTATCTTGTCTAATTCTCTTCGCCGCAATTATTCCCTCATCCCTTGAAGCGGCCTAATTAAAACAGCTTTTCATAATCTTTCTTTCTTTCTTTATTTGTCTATTTACATTAAATTGCTTCCCCTTGTGAGTGACCAAATTGCTGATTTTATGTATTATATTAAAAGAAGATGGTGCACAGCACTTGACTTAAAGCATCGCTAGAGGTGAAGTAACATCTGAAGCATTTTCCCCGTCTCTAACTGTCAGATGACCTCGTAGATGAGTGTGTGGTTCTTAACTAGGAGTGTAGTGGCAGATGAAATGCCTCCATTAACCTACTTAGTAGGCTACTTTTTATTCCTAATTATCACTCAGCCTATTTAATGAGTATCGTGCAACCCACAAAAATGAACACGATCCGTGCGGTGATGCTTGTGCAAAACTTTACATTTGGAATTTAAATTTGTTTGAAGAATTTGAATTTGAATTGAATTGGGACTACCTGAAAGGATGTTGAACTGGAATTAGACTTGCGTTTACAGAAAATGGGATTAAAGTCATATAAATTATTTGTAGCTCTATAACGGGGCACAGTTTTCATTCAAATTTGACTTCTGATTGACTGATTTATTGATAGTTATACTTATTGTAGTTATCACCAAGTCTGTTAATTAGTTCATGCAAACTACCGTATTTTTCGGAGTATAAATCGCTCCGGAATATAAATCGCACCGGCCGAAAATGCATAATAAAGAAGGAAAAAAACATATATAAGTCGCACTGGAGTATAAGTCGCATTTTTGGGGGGATTTTATTTGATAAAACCCAACACCAAGAATAGACTTTTGAAAGGCAATTTAAAATAAATAAAGAATAGTGAACAACAGGCTGAATAAGTGTACGTTATATGAGGCATAAATAACCAACTGAGAACGTGCCTGGTATGTTAACGTAACATATTATGGTAAGAGTCATTCAAATAACTATAACATATAGAACATGCTATACGTTTACCAAACAATATGTCACTCCTAATCGCTAAATCCCATGAAGTCTTATTACAGCTAGTCTCTTACGTGAATGAGCTAAATAATATGATTTGATATTTTACGGTAATGTGTTAATAATTTCACACATAAGTTGCTCCTGAGTATAAGTCGCACCCCCGGCCAAACTATGAAAAAAACTGTGACTTATAGTCCAAAAAATACGGTACCTAAAAATGAGGACAAACAACTGTGATATACACTATTTTGCCAAAAGTATTTGGCCACCCATCCAAATGATCAGAATCAGGTGTCCTAATCACTTGGCCCGGCCACAGGTGTATATTAAGCACTTAGGCATGGAGACTGTTTGTACAAATATTTGTGAAAGAATGGGCCGCTCTCAGGAGCTCAGTGATTTCCAGGGTGGAACTGTCATAGGATGCCACTTGTGCAACAAATCCAGTCGTGAAATGTCCTCGCTCCTAAATATTCCAAAGTCAACTGTCGGCTTTATTATAAGAAAATGGAAGAGTTTGGGAACAACAGCAACTCAGCCACCAAGTGGTAGGCCACGTAAACTGACAGACAGGGGTCAGCGGATGCTGAAGCGCATAGTGCAAAGTCAGATTCTACAGAGCTCCAAACTTCATGTGACCTTCCAATTAGCCCACGTACAGTAGGCAGAGAGCTTCATGGAATGGGTTTCCATGGCCGAGCAGCTGTTCTAAGACATATATCACCAAGTCCAATGCAAAGCGTCGGATGCAGTGGTGTAAAGCACGTCAATACTGGACTCTAGAGCAGTGGAGACGCCTTCTCTGGAGTGACGAATCACGCTTTTCCATCTGGCAATCTGATGGACATGTCTGGGTTTGGAGGTTGCCAGGAGAACGCTACATTTCGGACTGCATTGTGCCGAGTGTGAAATTTGGTGAAGGAGGAATTTTGATGTGGGCTTGTTTTTCAGGAGTTGGGCTTGGCCCCTTAGTTCCAGTGAAAGGGACTTTGAATGCTCCAGGATACCAAAACATTTTGGACAATTCCATGCTCCCATATGTGAGTCAAGGTGGCCAAATACTTTTGGAAATATAGTGTATGTTTGCTGGGAGAATGGTAGGTCACACTTTTAAAAAGCGATGACGTTCATCCAGCTTAGTGCTAATTTCCCCATCATGCTCTGATTTCTCTCTAGCCTTGGTTTTATTTGCTCTATATGAGTGTGTCTGTAATAACAGTTAAAGCCGCACCGTGGGGAGATTATCGGACCATGCTACATTATCACCCAAGCACATGCACTACTTCTTTTCTGCTCGTCTCTCAAAAGGCTCTCACCCAGAGACCAACGTTGTGTGTTTGTGCATGTAAGCAAAGCATGTGCACGAATCCATGTTGCGCTGCATGTGTGTTTGTATGTGAATCATCACATACGTGCGCTTTCTTGGAGTACTGGCATACCCTGTTTGGAGAGTGTGTGTGCATGCATGTAGAATGACATTTAGCGAAATGTGGCAGTGAGAGTAGCAACAGCTGACTCATAAATGAAGTGCCATACAGGAAATATGAGCAAGCATGCGTATGAAGCTTACATGCTGAGTCTTACACCGGCAGCGGGGACAGATCATGTCAGTGTTTCCCACACATTCATTTATTTGTGGCGGCCCGCCACGAAATAATTAAGGCCGCGACAAATAGATTTTATTTTATTTTATTTTATTTTTTTATTTTTTTTATTTTTTGTCCTGTCCAGCTTCTCAGGCAAACCATATAGTTGATGTAGATGCCCATATCAGCTGTTCAGATTTACTTTACAAAAGAGAAGTGATGGATCAAGATTTTTGGAGCTCTTTGTTGAGTGGATCAGGGGCCGTACTTATCAAGCTTCTTAGAGTACCATTTTACACTTAAGTCCTGAGAATTTGCGAAATTTAGTCCTACTCTCAAACTTAAGAATAAAAGCTTTTTATCAACGTTCTTAAGTCTAAGAATCACTCCTACTCTCCACGATATTTAAGAGACCTTCAGAGGTGTCTTAAGTGGTTAGGAGTTGCCAGCAGGGGATGGCACTGAGGCAAGAGAGACGTGCGCGAACGTTCAGGGAACGGAACAATGTTTTTTTTTTTTTTTATGACGAGCAGCTGATCAAACGGTATCGTTTAGACAGAGCGGATATTATTTTTGTCACAGATTTAATACTTTTCGATTCCTTGTTGATTTCTGCATGTGTCTGCAGTGGGCTAGTATATATAGAGCCACCCACACCAGTTTCAAATTAGTTGCCTAATTAATGAATTGGAAAGAAAATGTTATGACAGTAGCGTATGTGTGTGGCCGTGAGGTGAGTGACGTCAGTGAGTGTGTGGGCGATAGAAGAGAGGGAGCGGTAGCGTGAGTGCCGGCGGGGACTAGTTTGTTTTGTATTATTTTGTAGTTTATTGTCAAAATATACACTCCCATTGTCCACTTAAATATTTCCAAGATATTTCTTTATTCTTAGACAACGGATTCCCTTCCGTGATTGGTCATTTCTATGGACACAGAAATTACGTCACCTAAAATTCAGTTTACGGCACATAGTAATGTCGTAATTCAGCTCTGAGTGTGACACTTAAGATTCAGTCCTACACTTCGCTGAAAGTGTGAGTAGGACGCTTGATAACTAACTTTTAAGTGCAGCTTTCAGCGAAGAATTTATTTACTCTTAAGTCAACTCTTAGCAGACTTCTTAGGAGTAATTCTAAGAAGCTTGATAAGTACGGCCCCAGATGTTTGATGAAGCTCTGTGTCTATCTACCACCACTACTGTTTTCTGTTTGTTTGTTACTGACTGTGGCAGGACACCTCTGCCTCTGTTTCACTTTATGTTGCTGGTAAATAATATGGTTGTAGTAGTAGGCTAAAGTTAAATTATTTAAAGGGGAAGAGCTTAAAGAGACATTTTAGCTTTTATATTTTTATAAGATATATTTTTTTGTAAGAACCACAATTAATAAATATATTTCAGTGAATAACTTATTGTTCAAATCTGTATATAAATATGTACATATGTAATTATATTGTAAAATGGATGGATGGATGGATGGATGGATGGATGGATGGATGGATGGATGGATGGATGGATGGACGTTTAAAACAAAACTGTTATTATTAATTAGTAAGTATATATTTTTTGAGCCTTTTTAGAGAAAATCATATCATTGTAGTCAATTATGCAAATTACTCGATGATGCCATGGTGACCACGCCCATAGCCACACCCCCACCGCCACAGGTATCTTGGCAGTTTATGGGAAACACTGCATGTTCAGCCAGGATTCTACAGAGCCACATTACCACCCATGCAAGGTTGATGACAATGCTCAAATTGACAGAACACAAAAATAGCCGGCGAAAAAATGTTCAAGGCGAGCCGCCCTAATGACAAAATCGATAGGATGTAGCACTCACATCTCAATCAAAAACAGTTTGGGGTTGTAATCTTGTCAAGTTTGTTTCACAATAAAGCAACACTCCCTCAGTCCACATCTTATAATCTGACAACAACAGGGCAACACGGGAGCACCTATAATATATACAGGGTGCATCTGTTATATATAATTCATACTAAAGGTCAGTAGGTCCCATTCAGCAACCGTTCTTAAGAACACATTTTGTTCCTAGGCCCACTTACGATGTTTATAAGGAGATTTTTGTATTCACCAATGTTTTCTTAGCTGAGATTTATTCGTAGGTAAGAACAAAATCTACGATTGCTCCAGAGCACTCTTAGGGTGGCCTATTTGTTATTAAGTGTGACAAGTTCCCTTACTTCTATTGTCTAATGTTACATTAATATCATAGATAGATAGATAGATAGATAGATAGATAGATAGATAGATAGATAGATAGATAGATAGATAGATAGATAGATGGATAGATAGATAGATAGATAGATAGATAGATAGATAGATAGATAGATAGATAGATAGATAGATAGATAGATAGATAGATAGATAGATAGATATATAATGATAGTGATAGTTAGTGATTGGTGACTCTTTAAAAGACCAACAGACCTCTCACACCCTGTTGCAACTCAACTCACACAATGGCAATGCTTTTGCTGCTACTGCAAGATGCCGCAGATCGTGCCCTGGGAAGGGAGCGCATATTTCACGACCATGTAGACCTATTTGCCCGAAGTGACAAATATTTATTTGAACGCTTTAGGCTACCTCAGCTGTCCCCCCTTTCTTAAACTTACATTTTGGCATCAGGTATTTCCCCCGCGGGATAATACAAATTGTTCTTCTGTAATCTATTTGTTGTTTTCTCCGTGTGTTTGATGTTCGGCTTTTCCGCCGGAATTGTGCCCTTATATGAGGAGTTAAGGGTGTTTACTTATGCAAATACAGTATTAAGGGTGTTTACAAATGCATATTGGGGTAATAAGGGCGTGTTTATATGCAAATAATGATAGACACGAACGTGCTAACCATTTGGCATTCAGCAACTTAAGAACAGCAGGTGGGAACAATTTGGGTGTTTAAGAACACGTCATGAATTTGAATGGACTCTTCTTAGGAAATCACTTAGGAAGAAAGATAAGAGGAAAAGTTAGGATTATTATTGCTGTATGGGGCCCAATGTTAATACGATTTCAGACATTGATATTATCATATATTATAAAAACGGCCAATTCTCTTTTCTGACTTGATGACACTACTTTCACTGTAATACTCTATATATAGGCCTATATATAGGCCTGCTTCCCGTTTCATTAGGTATACCCGCAGGGGATCAGTCAATCATAACTTCCCACTACTTTGTGGAGTCCACAAACTGCTCACAGTTGACAGCTACGCCATCTGTTCAAAGTATGTTATGCTTGCGGTACTCTAGCTTCTTCGTCCCGTAATTAGTTAAAATAAAATCAATGAACTACTGTAGATGAAACACTTTCAGTCGTCACAAGCACAATTAAATACAACTGTTTCAGGCTGGATTTGAACGTTGCCAACATTAAAGCCCGTCTCACATCTTCAGGAAGACTATTCCATATTTTAGGAGCCTAAAACTGAAACACAGTTAATAACAAACACGTCTTTTCTCCGAGCAACAGGAAGCCAGTGCCGTGACCTAAGCACTGGAACTGACATGGTCGTATTCCCTGGTTCTAGTTAGGACTCGAGCAGCAGCATTCTGGATGTACTGCAGCTTCTTTACAGCTCTTTTAGAGAGCCCAGTGAGAAGGTGATAACAGCATTAATTTATGTTTATACTCAAGAACAAGCAATGTTACAAAAGTAAGAAGCAGTAACTAACTTATAATTTATACTATGGCTATTTGAGACACATTTAAATTTATATAGGGCCAATATGAGCTACACTTAGCAAACATGTTTATATGGTAATAACATTGCTGAATATGTATTTTGACTGATGTTTATTTATGCACCAAATACTTGATTCTCAATTCATTTCTGTGACGGATCCATGAAGGAGAAAACTATTTTCTACGACCCCCCTGATTTTAATTACTATTGAGAACATGATAATATTTATTTGTGTATCTGTACAATATTCTTTATACAAGCTGCTGATGACAACTTCCTCATCTTTCCGCCCCTGTTAGCTCTGTACGCGTGTGTTCCTGTGTACTTACTACTTCTACTGCACAAGGGGTGCCTGTTGGTTGGATTGAGCACTGCTGCCACCCAGCTGCGTGCTTGTGTATTGTTCTAACATGAATACTAATACTAATAACGAAAATCTGCCCTGCGTACCCTTCCGCCCGAGTGCAGCTGGGATAGGCTCCAGCACCCCCGCGAGGGACAAGTGGTAGAAAATGGATGAACGGATAATGACAATCTCCCCTATTGCTCACGACCCTACAGGGGGGTGCCAACCCACTGTTTAAGAAATACTTATTTATTCCAACGGATGAGGAAAGCAACAATTGGGGTTACTGTGAAGGACTTTGAAAAATGACTTTGCTCTGAATAATAAAAAAATAAAAAGATGTTCAACGGTCTTAATCTTAATGAAGAAAACAACATAAAGGACATGACCTGCGCTGTGATTGATATGAATAAAATGAGTAGAATGTTTGATTAGTGTGCTAACAAATTCCATTTTGTGTTGCTGCAGCTGTTTCCATGGAGCTCACTCCTTTGCTTTAGCTCCCGTGTCCCTCTTCCGTACCCCTTCCACACACGCACACACACACACGCACACACACACACACACACACACTCTTACATGCACACAAACACTACATGTCTGAAAGAAGATTCAGCTTTGTGAGTCAATCTGCAACCAAATGCAACTTAGGCTCGGAACTCATCATTTGTCTCCTTGCCTCCAACTCTCACTATTTTAAATGACTTACATTTAAAATGATTTTTAACGTCACACAAGACACATGCCTAAAAGAGTCGTTTCCACCCTATTTAAATGCAGTGTCTCAGTTAATTGCCAAGTGGGTCGTCGATTTGAAAAAAATAAACGCCCCAATAGAATTCTCTTTTTCTCACCCCTAAGAAAAACAAAAAACACACATGCATGAGTTAAATACGGAGTCCATTAAAACCCAGTTGCTAACCAAAACAGCAGCACCTACCAAATTAAGTACGGCCCTGTCTCTATCTCTTGGGCTAAGGTCCTTCCGGTTAGTTCCACCCAGGTTGCCTGGGTCTAGCCTGCCTTTGTTCTTGCCATGTTTAACATTATTTGATAAACAGTGGTTTCTCGGTTTTCTTTATTAATCCATTGCAAAGTTTACGTTGAAAACCAAATCGTATGAAATCCGAAAAAAAAAAATTCCCACAGGAAACAACGTAAATCCAATTAATCTGCCACAAACACGCAAAAACTGTTTCCTCCACCAATAAATGCCTGACCCCCAACAGGAGCCTGGCTTGGTCAGTTCCATTACAGTACATTACTAATATGTATTAATATTTTACATTTAAAACACTTCCGTCTAGATTACATGTATTGGCTAACTCAGGGCATTCAATCGATCGCATGGACTGTTGGGTTTGTCTTAGAATACGTTCTGCAGACTATCTGACCAGTCTAAGTGATCGGCTGAATGCCTTGAGAT
Organism: Entelurus aequoreus; assembly: GCF_033978785.1. Lineage (NCBI taxonomy): Eukaryota > Metazoa > Chordata > Actinopteri > Syngnathiformes > Syngnathidae > Entelurus > Entelurus aequoreus. The sequence continues at coordinate 79,003,478 of NC_084734.1, read as the reverse complement.
TAGAGATGTCCGATAATATCGGACATCTCTAATCTCAAGCATATAACGCATATATCGGCCGATAATATCGGCCGATATATGCGTTAAAATGTAATATCGGAAATTATCGGTATCGGGTTTTTTTATTATCGGTATCGTTTTTTTTTTTTTTTAAATTAAATCAACATAAAAAACACAAGATGCACTTACAATTAGTGCACCAACCCAAAAAACCTCCCTCCCCCATTTACACTCATTCACACAAAAGGGTTGTTTCTTTCTGTTATTAATATTCTGGTTCCTACATTATATATCAATATATATCAATACAGTCTGCAAGGGATACAGTCCGTAAGCACACATGATTGTGCGTGCTGCTGGTCCACTAATAGTACTAACCTTTAACAGTTTATTTTACTAATTTTCATTCATTACTAGTTTCTATGTAACTGTTTTTATATTGTTGTACTTTCTTTTTTATTCAAGAAAATGTTTTTAATTTATTTATCTTATTTTACTATTTTTTTTAAAAAGTACCTTATCTTCACCATACCTGGTTGTCCAAATTAGGCATAATAATGTGTTAATTCCACGACTGCATATATCGGTTGATATCGGTATCGGTTGATATCGGTATCGGTAATTAAAGAGTTGGACATTATCGGAATATCGGATATCGACAAAAAGCCAATATCGGACAACCCTACTTGAGATTACAATGACCTGGATGAATGAGAAAATCCATAGACATGTATTGGCTATGCTTTAGTGTAAATTTTACTCCACACTCACATTTACCACCAATTTTTTGAGTCTGTCTGCAAGATGTTCATTTGTGGAGGCGTGCCCAGATAGCCTTTCAAATGTCTATTCTTGGTGTTGGGTTTTATCAAATAAATTTCCCCCAAAAATGCGACTTATACTCCAGTGCGACTTATATACCGTATTTTTTCGGAGTATAAGTCACACCGGAGTATAAGTCGCACCTGCCGAAAATGCATAATAAAGAAGGAAAAAAACATATATAAGTCGCACTGGAGTATAGGTCACATTTTTGGGGGAAATTTATTTGATAAAAGCCAACACCAAGAATAGACATTTGAAAGGCAATTTAAAATAAATAAAGAATAGTGAACAACAGGCTGAATAAGTGTACGTTATATGAGGCATAAATAACCAACTGAGAACGTGCCTGGTATGTTAACGTAACATATTATGGTAAGAGTCATTCAAATAACTATAACATATAGAACATGCTATACGTTTACCAAACAATCTGTCACTCCTAATCGCTAAATCCCATGAAATCTTATACGTCTAGTCTCTTACGTGAATGAGATAAATAATATTATTTGATATTTTACGGTAATGTGTTAATAATTTCACACATAAGTCGCTCCTGAGTATAAGTCGCACCCCCGGCCAAACTATGAAAAAAACTGCGACTTATAGTCCGAAAAATACGGTATGTTTTTTTTCCTTCTTTATTATGCATTTTCGGCCGGTGCGACTTATACTCCGGAGCGACTTATATTCGGAAAAATATGGTAAGCATATAAAGTCAACCTGTTTTCCACTCTAGTATTACTTTAATGTACAAATAAGCACGTCCACCTCGCTGTTGATGTCACAACGTGGTCAGACTGCAAAACCCCACATGTGGAGACATCCAAAATTGCGTGCAAGCTCACGCCCAAATGCATGAATCTTATGGTTTGATTCAACCCGACTATCCAACATCATAACAATTATAAGTACAAACCCTGTTTCCACATGAGTTGGGAAATTGTGTTAGATGTAAATATAAACGAAATACAATGATTTGCAAATCATTTTCAACCCATATCCAGTTGAATATGCTACAAAGACAACATATTTGATTTTCAAACTGATAAACTTTTTTTTTTTTTGCAAATAATCATTAACTTTAGAATTTGATGCCAGCAACACGTGACAAAGAAGTTGGGAAAGGTGGCAATAAATACTGATAAAGTTGAGGAATGCTCATCAAACACTTATTTGGAACATCCCACAGGTGAACAGGCAAATTGGGAACAGGTGGGTGCCATGATTGGGTATAAAAGTAGATTCTATGAAATGCTCAGTCATTCACAAACAAGGATGGGGCGAGGGTCACTACTTTGTCAACAAATGCGTGAGCAAATTGTTGAACAGTTTAAGAAAAACCTTTCTCAACCAGCTATTGCAAGGAATTTAGGGATTTCACTATCTACGGTCCGTAATATCAAAGGGTTCAGAGAATCTGGAGAAATCACTGCACGTAAGCAGCTAAGCCCGTGACCTTCCATCCCTCAGGCTGTACTGCATCAACAAGCGACATCAGTGTGTAAAGGATATCACCACATGGGCTCAGGAACACTTCAGAAACCCACTGTCAGTAACTGCAGTTGGTCGCTACATCTGTAAGTGCAAGTTAAAACTCTCCTATGCAAGGCGAAAACCGTTTATCAACAACACCCAGAAACGCCGTCGGCTTCGCTGGGCCTGAGCTCATCTAAGATGGACTGATACAAAGTGGAAAAGTGTTCTGTGGTCTGACGAGTCCACATTTCAAAATGTTTTTGGAAACTGTGAACGTCGTGTCCTCCGGACCAAAAAGGAAAAGAACCATCCGGATTGTTATAGGCGCAAAGTTGAAAAGCCAGCATCTGTGATGGTATGGGGGTGTATTAGTGCCCAAGACATGGGTAACATACACATCTGTGAAGGCGCCATTAATGCTGAAAGGTACATACAGGTTTTGGAGCAACATATGTTGCCATCCAAGCAACATTACCATGGACGCCCCTGCTTATTTCAGCAAGACAATGCCAAGCCACGTGTTACATCAACATGGCTTCATAGTAAAAGAGTGTGGGTACTAGACTGGCCTGCCTGTAGTCCAGACCTGTCTCCCATTGAAAATGTGTGGCGCATTATGAAGCCTAAAATACCACAACGGAGACCCCCGGACTGTTGAACAACTTAAGCTGTACATCAAGCAAGAATGGGAAAGAATTCCACCTGAGAAGCTTCAAAAATGTGTCTCCTCAGTTCCCAAACGTTTACTGAGTGTTGTTAAAAGGAAAGGCCATGTAACACAGTGGTGAACATGCCCTTTCCCAACTACTTTGGCACGTGTTGCAGCCATGAAATTCTAAGTTAATTATTATTTGCAAAAAAAAAACAAAGTTTATGAGTTTGAACATCAAATATCTTGTCTTTGTAGTGCATTCAATTGAATATGGGTTGAAAATGATTTGCAAATCATTGTATTCCGTTTATATTTACATCTCACACAATTTCCCAACTCATATGGAAACGGGGTTTGTAAGACAAGAAAACAAATCATCATAGGTCTCTTTTAAACACAACATTACCACAGCTCACAATCTGTGGTTTTAATGTTCAATGTCACAGCAACCCAATGAAGGTGTGGATGACAGGTAATAAAACAATCGCTTACCAAGAACTCCAACACGGTAGTTGAGGGTGATAACGATGACATTCCCGTAGCTGGCAAGGACGCTGCCGTCGATCATGTTGCCCGTCCCCTCCATGTAGGATCCCCCGTGGATGTAGACCATCACAGGCTTGGCCCCGGTGTCTCGTATGTCTGCAAGAGCGGCCATCGTTAACACATTCACATCGAAGGGCCACACATTGAAGCCACGGCGGCTCAGTTCATACTCGCGTAGGCTTGATGGTGGACAAACTGACGGTCACCTCCCAGATACCAACGTTAATGGGCACCGAATCATCATTATAGTGTATCTCCTCCACGAGAATGTCAACTCATTAGATGGCAGTTCAATTATATTAAAGTAATTGGCCATTTCTGCTGCAAACGACGTCTAAGTCACCTCTTGGAAAACAAACTATTAGGCTGGTGTTTGGTGTTCCTGGAAGCAGGCACATCTGCCAAATATGTGCAGGAAGAAAGCTATTAAGGGAGAGAGGAGATAGCTACTCTGACATATTCCCTAACCAAGAGGGGCTACTTTGGCTTGACAGTGACTGCAAAAAACCCCCACAGTTGCTAATTATACAATGCACCTTTTTTTGTGCACTGGCCTAACTCATTTACACAGAGGTGCGATATACAAACATGAAGGTTTTTTTTTTTTTCCCCAACCGCAGATAGATGGCCAGCTGGATGGACACTCCGGCCAGATAAAGCACATTCACAGCGGGAAGAAAAAAGCCTCTGTCTGAGGAATCGACCGAATTAGTGAGCGGCGAGCAGGAGCAGACAAGACAAGAAACTCTCTCTCATTTTCACCTCCTCCCCTCACTTTGTATCACTTTCACTTGCACAGACTCTCCCCTGTCTGCCTCCTGCCTTTCTTCCACCACTTCCCCACTCACTCTCTCTCTTTTTTTGCCTAGGCTTTGAGAGTGGTGCGAATGAGATGGGGTGCAAGGGGCAAAGAGTGAGGGAAAGGTAAAAAAAAAAAAGTTGAGAAAAGAAAGATGATAGAGCAGTGGTTCTTAACCTTGTTGGAGGTACCGAACCCCACCAGTTTCATATGCACATTCACCGAACCCTTCTTTAGTGAAAAATAAAATGTTTTTTTTTTTCAAATCCAAGACAAAGTTGTATGTTTTTGGTAACACTTTAGTATGGGGAACATATTCTAAGTGACAAAGACTTAATTTACAGATTTTTTGGACACTAGGGGAACATATTCTAAGTAACAAAGACTTAATTTAGAGTTATTTAGTTAGGGTTAGAGGGTTAGGGTTATAATAAGGCCATGCCGAATAAGGCATTACTAAGTACTTAATAATGACTACTTAAGAGTAGGGATGTCCGATAATGGCTTTTTGCCGATATCCAATATTCCAATATTGTCCAACTCTTTAATTACCGATACTGATATCAACCGATACCGATATCAACCGATATATGCAGTCGTGGAATCAACACATTATTATGCCTAATTTGGACAACCAGGTATGGTTAAGATAAGGTACTTTTTAAAAATAATAATAAAATAAGATAACTCAATTAAAAACATTTTCTTGAATAAAAAAGAAAGTAAAACAATTAAAAAAACAGTTACATAGAAACTAGTAGTTAATGAAAATGAGTAAAATTAACTGTTAAAGATTAGTACTATTAGTGGACCAGCAGCACGCACAATCATGTGTGCTTACGGACTGTATCCCTTGCAGACTGTATTGATATATATTGATATATAATGTAGGAACCAGAATATTGATAACAGAAAGAAATGGGGGGAGGGAGGTTTTTTGGGTTGGTGCACTAATTGTAAGTGTATCTTGTGTTTTTTTATGTTGATTTAATTAAAAAAAAAAAAAAAAAAAAAAAAAAAAACGATACAGATAATAAAAAAACAGATACCGATAATTTCCGATATTACATTTTAACGCATTTATCGGCCGATAATATCAGCAGGCCGATATTATCGGACATCCCTACTTAAGAGCCAATATGTTATTAATTTGCATGTTAATAAGCAACTAATTAATGGTGAATATGTTCCCCATACTAAAGTGTCACCATGTTTTTTTTACCGTTGCACAAAATGAACCGTGCATGAACATCACCTTGTTCAAACAACAAAACCAACACAGTGCATAAACTCACAACAAATTACACACCTGCAAATCAGTGTGACTTCTGCTGTTGCCGTATCCGTAATACGCCGATAGGGCAAAGTTCCGCCGAACCCCTGAGCCGACTCACCGAACCCCTAGGGTTCGGTCGGACCCAGGTTAAGAACCACTGCGATAGAGGCATAGAATATCAACATTTGGTAACACTTTAGTATGGGGAACATATTCACCAGTACTTAGTTGCTTGTAAACATGCTAATTAGTAACATATTGGCTCTTAATTAGTCATTATTAAGTACTTATCAATGCCTTATTCTGCATGGCCTTATTATACAACCAGGAAGCCGGTAACACTTTAGTATGGGGAACATATTCACCATTACTAACCCTAACCCTAACCCTCTAACCCTAACCCCAACACTAATCCTAACCAAATAACTCAAAAATAAGTCTCTGTTACTTAGAATATGTTCCTCTAGTGTCCAAATAACTCAACATAACGTCTGTGTTACTTAGAATATGTTCCCCTAGTGTCCAAATAACTAAAATTGAGTCTTTTTTACTTAGAATATGTTCCCCTAGTGTCCAAATAACTCAAAATTAAGTCTTTGTTACTTAGAATATGTTCCTTAGTGTCCAAATAACTCAAAATTAAGTCTGTTACTTAGAATATGTTCCCCTAGTGTCCAAATAACTCAAAATGAAGTCTTTACTTAGAATATGTTCCCCTAGTGTCCAAATGACTCTAAATTAAGTCTTAGTTACTTAGAATATGTTCCCTTAGTGTCCAAATAACTCAAAATTAAGTCTTTGTTAATTAGAATATGTTCCCCTAGAGTCCAAATAACTCAACATTAAGTCTGTGTTACTTAGAATATATTCCCTTAGTGTCCAAATAACTCAAAAGTAAGTCTTTGTTAGTTAGAATATGTTCCCCTCGTGTCCAAATAACTCAAAAGTAAGTCATTGTTACTTAGAATATGTTCCCCTAGAGTCCAAATAACTCTAAATTAAGTCTTTCTTACTTGGAATGTGTTCCCCTAGTGTCCAAATAACTCAAAATTAAGTATTTACTTAGAATATGTTCTCATAGTGTCCAAATACCTCAAAATTGAGTCTTTGTTACTTAGAATATGTTCCCTTAGTGTCCAAAAAACTCAAAAGTAAGTCTTTGTTACTTAGAATATGTTCCCCTAGTGTCCAAATAACTTTAAATTAAGTCTTTGTTACTTAGAATATTTTCCCCTAGTGTCCAAATAACTCAAAATTAAGTCTTTGTTACTTAGAATATGTTCCCCTAGTGTCCAAATAACTCAAAATTATTTGTTACTTAGAATATCTTCCCCATACTAAAGTGTTACCCAACATTTTAAAGAGACTTTATAAATAGAACGTAACATGGTTGCTATAGTGACTGGAAAAACTTATCGGTAACACTTTAGTATGGGGAACATATTCTAAGTAACAAAGACTTAATTTAGAGTTATTTGGATACTAGTGGTTAGACTGTCTGCCCTAAGATCGGTAGGTTGTGAGTTCAAACCCCGGCCGAGTCATACCAAAATATTATAAAAATGGGACCCATTACCTCCCAGCTTGGCACTCAGCATCAAGGGTTGGAATTGGGGGTTAAATCACCAAAAATGCTCACTGCTCTCCTTACCTCCCAGGGGGTGATCAATAATGATGGGTCAAATGCAGAGAACAATTCCGCCACACCTAGTATGCGTGTGACAATCATGGGTACTTTAACATTAACTTTAACTAGGGGAACATATTCTAAGTAAGAAATACTTAATCTACAGTTATTTGGTTAGGGTTAGGGTTAGGGTTAGGGTTAGTAAAGGTGAATATGTTCCCCGTAGTAAAGTGTTACCGGCTTACTGATTGTATAATAAGGCCATGCAGAATAAGAATAGAATATATATATATATATATATGTAAATATATATATATATATATATATATATATATATATATATATATATATATATATATATATATATATATATATATATATATATATATATATATATATATATATATATATATATATATATATATATATATATATATAAATAAAGTGACAGAGGGGTAAGGTGACAGGTTATTGCACATTATTATTGGGGCGGTATAGCTCGGTTGGTAGAGCGGCCGTGCCAGCAACTTGAGGGTTGCAGGTTCGATCCCCGCTTCCGCCATCCTAGTCACTGCCGTTGTGTCCTTGGGCAAGACACGTTACCCACCTGCTCCCAGTGCCACCCACACTGGTTTAAATGTAACTTAGATATTGGGTTTCACTATGTAAAGCGCTTTGAGTCACTAGAGAAAAGCGCTATATAAATATAATTCACTTCACTTCACTTCATTATTCTGTTTCACAGTCCAGTGTTATTGCAAGGCATTAATAAGTACTTAATAATGACAAATTAAGAGCCAATATGTTACTAATCTGCATGTTAATAAGCAACTAATTAATGGTGAATATGTTCCCCACACTAAAATGTTACCAATTTCTCAAATTGTTTTGTACCACCAATCACATTCTACAAAGCCTTAATGCACGTCCATTGTCCCTTTCCTTTGCTCACAGCCTCGTTACCCTTTAGAGCAAAACAACTCTATGTTCTGTATGCAACGCGGCCCTTTTGTCTGGCTTACCTTTTTTCGAGCTGGTATCTGGGAGGGTGACACCATGAAATGTGATTTTCACAGTTGACACAATCTTAACCAAACGAGGGGAGGGTGAGACAACACGGGAGGTATACACTCAAAAAGAGAAATGGGAAGGAAACGCAAGACGAGCTGGTCAAACAAATGGGTCACAGAAACACAGAGGATGGCTAAGAAAAGGCAGGAACGAGGGGCAGGAATAACAAAAAGAAAAGAGATACGGTCATGTCAATGTCATCAGTCACCTCTTTTGTTGATTCACATCATGTCGCAATGACAACACCTCAATCCCATTCGGGAGTGTGACATGAGATGTGGAAACTAAAGTTATCCACTCTTGTTATCTGACTTTTCTAGTGCGGGAGGAGTCACACAGATGCAGTCTGCTTATTTGATTATTGCTAAACTGTTTCGTTCAATACAGTCGCAGGCCTATTAGCTGGCTGCAACCTAGTCAAGATATAATCGTACCCAATCGGATGAATGTTTAATCGTTGATCATATAAATGTCAAGGCAATTGCATCGACATTTAAAAAGAAATAGTACACAAAAAACATCATGAGTACCAAAAGTTGCATACAGGTATGAGCTCTGCTCTAGAAAAGAAAAAGGAGACAGGTTTATTAATGCACATATAGTAGCAGTACAGTTGAAATAGAGCTCCATGCACAATAATAACAAAAACAAAACAGACGAAAAAAAATACATAAATATAAATAAAAGATGTGGTGTTGTGAGAGACATGCTGGTGTGCAATGGTGAATGGGCTGAATCAAAATCATTTGAACAAACCCTTTTCTCACATACTGTACAAAGCACTCTCGGACCACATAGTACCAACCAAACAGACCACTGTTCTCTCACGTAGTGACACATGTAACATTGACAAAACCTTGCAAACTGAAAAATAGTCACAATCAACGTTCCCTCCAAGGTGCGCGCCTGTGCAATTGCGCACTGCTCAAGCGTCCTCTGCGCACGGCAAATCTATGCCACGCACAAAATCAAATAAAAAAATAAGCGCATAACAATTTTCGACACACGGACACGACAGAGAAAACAGTTTTCGTCATCATTGTTCAAATATTGCAACGTCTGTCGAGACGCTTTGAGGACATGAATTCCATCCATCACTTTACTGAGCAAAACTCTTTATTGTCGGCCATAGACACATCACCAAAACATTGGTAAAAAAAAAGATATCTAGCAAAAGTGGTCATTTTCTGCAGTACAAACCAGACCAAAAGCAACTTTGTTATATCAACAGCAGCCGCTCGCTCTTTCTCACTTGCGCCAACACATGCACATATGGCACTTAGCCAGTGATGCGTTTACAGCCACACAAAAAGCCGGACAACTCCAACACCACACATAATGTGTCATTCCAGGTCGATAAACTATGATTTACCAATCAAATGTGTGCTTATTCTAGTGTTATTATTAGGAATCTTAATTTATAAATATTAATCATGAAATGCTGTTAGTATATTAAATAAATACTAATAAAAATATATTTTTTTACAAACAGGAAGTTGCAGGAATGCACACATGATCCCCTGCTTACATCTCATTGTGCAACATGTGAATGTTTTAATGGGAACTAAATGCAATGTCTGAAAGGGGTACACATTATTTCCAAAGCAGGACCTCCACCCAGACAAACAATACAAGTACACAGTTCATGAAAAACAATATTTTTTGTTATTGCCATTGTAAGTGGGCCTAAACACTTATATTAGAAAATAATCTCATGGAAATGACTGCTGTCATTTGATTATAATAATAAGAGAATGTTGTCTGTCTATCTGTGTTGGCCCTGCGATGAGGTGGGGACTTGTCCAGGGTGTACCCCGCCTTCCGCCCGAATGCAGCTGAGATAGGCTCCAGCAACCCCGAAAGGGACAAGCGGTAAAAAATGGATGGATGGATTGATGGAGATTGAACTTGTTATTTAGTCAGGTTTGGGACAGGTGTGCTGCTGGTGTAGCCACAGTGTGCACGTCTGATGTTGCTCACATGGGCTCCACTGAATGCTCAGGGAGTTTTTGCGTTTGCTCACACACATGAAAAATTAGAGGGAACATCGGTCACAATGTTCCTAGAATTTTAAGTTAGGAACATACGTTATGTGAGCATAAACAACACTCCCCCACAGTGACTAATCAATGATGCACATACGTTCAAAACACGACATTTTGTCACAAATATACAGATACAATGGAACATCACCTTACGAACCTCACCTAGTACGAACTTTCCCATTAATGGACCACCAGTCAAAATAGAAAATATATATATATGTGTACAGACTTTGTCTTTGACTGCAAAACTTTCTGTTGAGCCATTTTGTGCCACAATATTACTCCCAGCCACTCAATGTGCTATGCTCATTGTTATTTTGTGTCTTCTTTGGGGGTCCTTTCACCTTTTTCCAGTTTCGACATCTTAGAATGAATCCCAAGAAAACAATAGATACGCTTGGCAAGAAGGAGGAATTTGCGGTATATCTGAGGATGATTTGCAGGAAGTATATTTATTGTAACCGCGTTGCTGGCATTGCAAGAAAATGTGGAAGATACAAGTCCACAATTGCCATCATTGTGAAGAAAAAAGGATGTTGTATTTGTTGCTGATATAGGTTGTATGAGGCTACTATTTGTGAGGCAAGTTTGCATATTAGACAACAGTTCAGCATGCTAGAGTTGTTTTTGTTTTCTTAATAAAGAGATAGTTGCTCACTAATCCCCTTTTTCTTATGTTTGTTTGATGTACTGTACTGTATAACTTTATATTGTGTTCAAAGAAAATGGGAACTTTTGTCAAGGCTGGAACCAAATACCCATGTTTCTATTATTTCTGAGGGGAACATGTACTGTATTTCCGTAGACGTTTCTATTTACAAAAGTCTTCGTAAATGGGGGTTTCATTGTAATTTGCAGCATTTTTAATTTTCAAAAACAAAACTTCTGCAGTTGAATTTAAAATATTACAAGACACTGGCTATCCTTTACATTGTTTGTTTTTTGAAACCATTTTTACCATAGGAACTAATTGAAAGCCTAAAAATTGATTTCAAAGTTAAAAGTAGCCGTTCTATAAGATTGATAAATTATTCAGATCGTAACGTTGTAAAATGTGTAACTGCTATAAAAGTATGCCAACCACTGGTATTACTCGTCTAAGTGAAGTCGGCCCCATACCCACACAAAATTAATTTGTGTAAGAGGGGAACTGCACTTTTCTTTAATGTATTTTGCCTCTCATTCACAATCCTTATGTAAGACAATAATACATATATGTTTGTTTTGTTTAATGCATTTTAAATACTAAATAAATGCAACCAAAAGTCTGCTTACAATGGAGCCTATGGTAGTCTACCTATAAAGCCCTTAAAACATCCAAACACCTCCATTAAGGTTTTATATATACACTACCGTTCAAAAGTTTGGGGTCATCCAAACAATTTTGTGGAATAGCCTTCATTTCTAAGAACAAGAATAGACTGTCGAGTTTCAGATGAAAGTTCTCTTTTTCTGGCCATTTTGAGCGTTTAATTGACCCCACAAATGTGATGCTCCAGAAACTCAATCTGCTCAAAGGAAGGTCAGTTTTGTAGCTTCTGTAACGAGCTAAACTGTTTTCAGATGTGTGAACATGATTGCACAAGGGTTTTCTAATCATCAATTAGCCTTCTGAGCCAATGAGCAAACACATTGTACCATTAGAACACTGGAGTGATAGTTGCTGGAAATGGGCCTCTATACACCTATGTAGATATTGCACCAAAAACCAGACATTTGTAGCTAGAATAGTCATTTACCACATTAGCAATGTATAGAGTGTATTTCTTTAAAGTTAAGACTAGTTTAAAGTTATCTTCATTGAAAAATACAGTGCTTTTCCTTCAAAAATAAGGACATTTCAATGTGACCCCAAACTTTTGAACGGTAGTGTATGCTATAAGTATACGAAATTTAGTAACAGACACATTCATAATAAAATGAAATATCTACATATTTTACACATTTTAAGCATATGCTTAGTTTAAAAAAACGCATCACAACGTTCGCTTTTTCCCTTCGACAACATCACTGATTACTACTCACTACAGATTTCGTGAGAGACAATAAACATAATAAAACATCACTTACTGTAATTTGGCGCCTATGTAAGCAGATTTTTATTTACGTTTATTTACGGAGTTAGAATGCATTAAAAAATACATCTGTCGTCTTGTCTCTCATAATGATTGTGAACGATAGGCAAAATTCCCCAAAAATCTAGTTCTCCATGAAAGGTTTGTTCTATTTGTGCTGGTTCATGCTGTTTGCAATGCCAATATCCGTAACTCTGTCAATGGAATCGTTCAATGTATGTCAGTATTTACCCAGCATCAGCCTTTATCTCCCTGGTTGTATTCCTTTTTTTTTTAATGTATACAAAACTGTATTGTCAATTCATGATGCCTACATGTATGTCCACTCCATGTGTATATTAAAGTACTTTCCTTTGATGACACGGTGGTGGCTTCTGCGGTGTTCTATGCCATTGTTTGCTGGGGTGGGGGCAGCACGTTCAGAGACAGGAAAATACTTAATAAACTGATTAAGAGAGCTGCCTCCGTCCTAGGCTGCCCACTAGACACCACAGAGGAGGTGGCCGACAGAAAGAATCCCTCTCACCCCATTAATGACATTGTGGAGGCCCTGAGTAGCTCCTTCAGCATTACACTGTTACATCCACAGTGCAAGAAGGATCGCTACCGCAGGTCCTTTCTACCTACTTACAACGCACTTATGTCATTACTGTGATCTTTTTTTCTGTGTAATACGGGTGTTAAGATAGTGTTTTGTTGTATTTTTATCCATACACATTTTTTGATCTATACAAAGTGCACTTGTTGGTGTGCAATAGGGTTGTACGGTATACTGGTATTAGTATAGTACCGCCATACTAATGAATCATATTCGGTACTATATAGTACGTATGTATGATCCTGTACCTACTTGGTATTGGATCTATACCCACATTTATGGTATCATCCAAAACTAATGTAAAGTATCAAACAACAGAAGAATAAGTGATTATTACATTTCAACAGAAGTGTAGATAGAACATGTTAAAAGAGAAAGTAAATGAACAAGTAGATTAATAATTCATTTTCTACCACTTGTCCTTAATAATTTTGACAAAATAATAGAATGATAAATGACGCAATATGTTACTGCATATGTCAGCAGACTAATTAGGAGCCTTTGTTTGCTTACTTACTACTAAAAGACAAGTTGTCTTGTATGTTCACTATTTTATCTAAGGACAAACTTGCAATAATAAACATATGTTTAATGTACCCTAAGATTTTGTGTTAAAATAAAGCCAATAATGCAGTTTTTTGTGGTCCCCTTTATTTAGAAAAGTACCGGAAAGTACTGACAAATATTGGTATCGGTACAACACTATTGTGCAATAATTTTTTTGGTTTTTTTTTTACAATTTTTTTGTGTTTTAATTACGTTCTATATATGTATGTAAAACCCTGCACTGTAACCATATAATGTCCTCAATATGGGATGAATAAAGTTTATCTATCTATCTATCTATCTATCTATCTATCTATCTATCTATCTATCTATCTATCTATCTATCTATCTATCTATCTATCTATCTATCTATCTATCTATCTATCTATCCATCCATCCATCCATCCATCCATCCATCCATCCATCCATCCATCCATCTATCTATCTATCTATCTATCTATGCAGCCTGTGTTACATGATTGTGGTAATAAAATTAGCTGCAACATTTGAGAAATTGAGCAAAGCAATATAATATGAGAAGATAAAGATATGTTGAAATAAATAACATAGTTGTCTTTAAATACAGTAGCCTTAACAAAACACACCTGCAATCAAGCCAAGTATGCACAATAAATGATTATGTCATATTGCCACCACCCTCACTGTCACAGATATATTGTCAATCTGTGGGAAACACTGACTGTGTCGAACATAAAAACAATAAAACTGTCCATCTCGACTTTGATAAGACCTGCTGCATTGAGTTTGCTTATGTCACTGTCTTCTCTACACATTCCTTGAGGTTTCTTAGAATACAAAAAAAAAATGCTTTGAAAAGCCAAATAATAACCAGAACACATGCACGGTCAATCCTTCGATGCTTGTTGGATTAGCGCAAAAAGTAGGTTTTCTGCACCTTTACAGGCAAATCTTGTTGGATTTCCAAGGGGTACAACCTCAAGGGCATTTAAATGGCTTGCTTGGTAGAAAAACTCTACCAAACTCTGACCCCCTGCAAGCTACAAAGAAAAACATGTCTTTTCACGAGAAATAAGGGGGCAGAACCTTTCAACTGAGTACCGGAATGATTGGGATGCTGGTGGTCCCTATTCCCTCTGCAATCCTGAACGTAACCATTATGTGCTGGCACTGCAAGTGAAACCCAGTCATTTATTTCTTCTCGTTCTCCACTTGTGCTTTTGTACTTTGTCTGAATCCGTCATCACTGAAATGCCCCAGTTCCATACCTGACTTTTAAGAACTGGCTTTGACAAGGTGAAGTGGCACAGGACAGAGGCGAGTGGACATAAGCATGGCTGGCATTCATTGTGTCAACAAAGGGCGGCTGTCGCTGGCTCGCAAAGGGGTCCGAGGCGGGGAGGAGGGGCAATGGGTGACGCAATGCCCTGATGTGGCAGGACATGCACCCTACTGTAAACCTCTTGTCCGGACAAGCTTCACACTTCAGACATGACAAGTCCATCACTGGCTCTGTTAAAAGTGACGGCAAGTTTTTGTTGTTGTTTTAAAGTTAGAAGTTAAAGTACCACTGATAGTCACACACTAGGTGTGGTGAAATTACCCTCTGCATTTGACTCATCCCCTTGTTTCACCCCCCTGGGAGGTGAAGGGAGCAGTGGGCGGCAGCGGTGGCCGCGCTCTGGAATCATTTTGGTGATGTAACCCCCAATTCCAACACTTGATGCTGAGTGCCAAGCAGGGCGGTAATGGGGTCCCATTTTTATAGTCTTTGGTATGACTCGGTTTGAACTCGCAACCTACCGATCTCAGGGCGGACACTCTTACTTGACCGTATTTTTCGGACTATAAATCGCTCCGGAGTATAAGTCGCACCAGCCGAAAATGCATAATAAAGAAGGAAAAAAACATATATAAGTCGCACTGGAGTATAAGTCGCATTTTTTGGGGAAATTCATTTGATAAAACCCAATACCAAGAATAGACATTTGAAAGGCAATTTAAAATAAATAAAGAATAGTGAACAACAGGCTGAATAAGTGTACGTTATATGAGGCATAAATAACCAACTGAGAACGTGCCTGGTATGTTAACGTAACATATTATGGTAAGAGTCATTCAAATAACTATAACATATAGAACATGCTATACGTTTACCAAACAATCTGTCACTCCTAATCGCTAAATCCTATGAAATCTTATACGTCTAGTCTCTTACGTGAATGAGCTAAATAATATTATTTGATATTTTTCGGTAGTGTGTTAATAATTTCACACATAAGTCGCTTCTGAGTATAAGTCGCACCGCCGGCAACTATGAAAAAAACTGTGACTTATAGTTCGAAAAATACGGTACTTGAACTTTTTATAGTCTTTGGTATGACTCGGTTTGAACTCGCGACCTACCGATCTCAGGGCGGACACTCTAACTTTACTTGAACTTTTTATAGTCTTTGGTATGACTCGGTTTGAACTCGCGACCTACCGATCTCCGGGCGGACACTCTAACCACAAGGCCACTGAGCAGGTATTGTTGTTGTTGTCATTTTCTGCCGCGAAGCCGCATGCAAAACATTTTGTGTAATTACACCAAATTATTCAGCTGCTGCAAGTCAGGAGCAGTATTTTGAATCTCTCTGATTATCTGCTTCCATTCCCTTTTAATGCACATCAAATGAACTCGCCTGTGCGTGTGTGTGTGTGTGTGTGTGTGTGTGTGTGTGTGTGTGTGTGTGTGTGTGTGTGTGTGTGTGTGTGTGTGTGTGTGTGTGTGTGTGTGTGTGTATGTGTGTGTGTGTGCGTGTGTGAGACTTGGCCTTGGAGGGAAAAGTGCTAAAGTGAAGGAACACGCTGTAACAAATTCTCTTCTTTTCACTCACAAACGGTACAAGCATTACTAAGAAAAAAATAAATACTGTCGCTGGCAAGTTGACTTTCAGAGCTTGGCATCCATCATTACCTTCCAGTTTCAATTTGGTACGGTGTTCTCTTGACATTTGCAAAACTAACTCAGGTGTGTCCTATGTATATAAAAAAAAAAATATATATATATATATATTGGCTTGCCATAGCATCGCTGGCATGAAAAATGTGTGAAAGTGAATGTCTCCTCTATGAATCTTTGCATCCCTACAGCGAGGGTAATGGGAGCAATGGCCTTTGGGTGAAGGTGACTTCTTGCTTCCTGGTTGACTGGTGTGTTTGTGCTCTAAATGCGATGTTGGCAATGTGTGCACATGAAGGGGTAGAAAAGAAAGGAGAGCCAAGGAGAGATGGAGGTGTTGTCGTATTGGAAGGCACATCGGCAGCTGTTTGCCTTCCAAAATGGCGGAAGACTGTCGTTAATGCAGACCACATGAAGGGTCGTAGCTGCAAGTTGCAGATGCCTTCTGTGGTCTAAAAAACAGAAATATGTTTGAATTACTGCTGATTGGTGGTTTAACGTGGCCATATCCATGTGGGTTGATTTACCATAAGAATAGAGTATTGAGACAAAGATTTTTTATGTATTTCATATTTGTTTGCTGACTATGGTGCACTATATTGCCAAAAGTATTTGGCCACCTGCCTTTACTCACATATGAACTTGAAGTGCCATCCCATGGAATTGTCCAACATGTTTTGGTATCCTAAAGCATTCAAAGTTCATTTCACTGGAACTAAGGGGCCAAGCCCAACTCCTGAAAAACCAACCCCACACCATAATTCCTCCTCCACCAAATTTCACACTCGGCACAATGCAGTCCGAAATGTAGCGTTTTCCTGGCAATCTCCAAACCCAGACAGATTGCCAGATGGAAAAGCGTGATTCATCACTCCAGAGAACGTGTCTCCATTGGCGACGTGCTTTACACCACTGCATCCGCCGCTTTGCATCGGACTTGGTGATGTATGGCTTAGATGCAGCTGCAAGGCCATGGAAACCCATTCCGTGAAGCTCTCTGTGTACTGTAGGTGGGCTAATTGGAAGGTCACATGAAGTTTGGAGCTCTGTAGCAACTGACTGTGCACTATGCGCTTCAGCATCCGCTGACCCCTCTCTGTCAGTTTACGTGGCCTACCACTTGGTGGCTGACTTGCTGTTGTTCCCAAACTCTTCACTTTTCTTATAATAAAGTTGACTTTGGAATATTTAGGAGCAAGGACATTTCACGACTGGATTTGTTGCACATGTGGCATCCTATGACAGTTCCATGCTGGAAATCACTGATGTTTCATCAGTGATTTCATTATTCATGCGTTCGTTACGTCTCGTCTCGATTACTGTAACGTATTATTTTCGGGTCTCCCTATGTCTAGCATTAAAAGATTACAGTTGGTACAAAATGCGGCTGCAAGGCTTTTGACAAAAACAAGAAAGTTTGATCATATTACGCCTATACTGGCTCACTTGCACTGGCTTCCTGTGCACTTAAGATGCGACTTTAAGGTTTTACTACTTACGTATAAAATATTACACGGTTTAGCTCCAGCCTATCTCGCCGATTGTATTGTACCATATGTCCCGACAAGAAATCTGCGTTCAAAGAACTCCGGCTTATTAGTGATTCCCAGAGCCAAAAAAAAGTCTGCGGGCTATAGAGCGTTTTCTATTCGGGCTCCAGTACTCTGGAATGCCCTCCCGGTAACAGTTAGAGATGCTACCTCAGTAGAAGCATTTAAGTCCCATCTTAAAACTCATTTGTATAATCTAGCCTTTAAATAGACCCCCCTTTTTTAGACCAGTTGATCTGCCGTTTCTTTTCTTCTCTCCTCTTCTCCCCTGTCCCTTGCGAGGGGGAGTTGCATAGGTCCGGTGGCCATGGATGAAGTGCTGGCTGTCCAGAGTCGGGACCCCGGGTGGACCACTAGCCTGTGCATCGGTTGGGGACATCTCTGCGCTGCTGACCCGTCTCCGCTCGGGATGGTTTCCTGTTGGCCCCGCTGTGGACTGGACTCCCGCTGATGTGTTGGATCCACTGTGGACTGGACTTTCACAATGTTATGTCAGACCCACTCGACATCCATTGCTTTCGGTCTCCCCTAGAGGGGGGGGGGGGGGGGGGGGGTTACCCACATATGCGGTCCTCTCCAAGGTTTCTCATAGTCATACAACGACGTCCCACTGGGGTGAGTTTTTCCTTGCTCGTATGTGGGCTCTGTACCGAGGATGTCGTTGTGGCTTGTACAGCCCTTTGAGACACTTGTGATTTAGGGCTATATAAATAAACATTGATTGATTGATTGATTGATTGATGTTTGTAGAAACAGTCCCCACGCCTAAGTGCTTGATTTTATACCAAGGGCCAATTGATTAGGACACCTGAATCTCATTATTTGGATGGGTGGCCAAATTATTTTGGCAATATAGTGTATATCATTTATGTATTATTTATTTGTTCACTGTTCTGTTACAGAGAACAAGGAAATTGGATAACATTGCTATGGCATGAAAAGGGTAGGATTAAATAAGTTCTGCTTCTTCCTACTCCTTTTCGGACGTGCTGTAAAGAAACCAATGGAAATGTGTGATGAATTACATTGTATCGTAGGCATGTTCGAAATAAACTGAAACTGAAACTGAAGTGTTGTCAAATACACATGTTGTACCGATACCGTAACGGTTCCAAAATGTATTTCAAATCTAAAGAATCATTTTAGAAAACTGAAAATAAAATTGCATCAAATAACATAGTCAACGTACTAGAAAGTGTCTCTTTTAGTAGTAGATAAGTAAACGGGTACAAAGGCTTCTAATTTGGCTGCTGACGTATGCAGTAACAAATTGTGTCATTTCCCATTGTTTCCCATTCCATTAGTTAGTCAAAATTATGAGGGACAATCGGCTGAAAATGTAATGTGGCTGGATTATTAATCTACTTGTTCACGTACTGTTAATCTCTAGTTATGCTCTGTTTTAACATGTTCCATCTACATTTGTGTTCAAATTGAATAAGCATTTATTCTCCTTTTGTTGGGATACTTTACAGTACATATGTGTTGGTTGATACCACAAATGTGAGTATTGATCCCATCCCAAGTAGTTACAGTGTCATACATTGGTCATACTTAAAGTTCTCCTGTGTCCAGGGACATATTTTTTGAGTTAATGTACAAAAAAAAATTAAAAAGACAAAACATTGTGTGATAGTAAAAAATATCAATGTAATCCGTGTAGTATTGACTATATAGTAGATATTTTCATAGATGCACCCATTTGTTTACATTCAGGAGCGGTAGCTTGCCGTTAGCGGTTAGCTACCGTGTCCTCCTATGATGAGTAGTGAAGCATGTAGTAGTTGAGTGTCGAGCTTCACCTTTATTGTTGGTTTTAAAGCCAAAATACGTTCATTTTCCCTCGTCTGTCTTCACACTGTTTCCGCTTGTAAGTGCTCTGCGTGTGTGTGTGTGTGTGTGTATTGATTCACATACGCCCTGGCTCATATTATCAGCAATATCACCAACACGCACCATTATGCGCATGAAAAAAAATGTTGGTAGTTTATTTTAATGGCGGTATATTACTTTTTTTAGTTCATTAGTACCGCAGTAATTTATTAGTACAGCCCTAATAAGACACACATCCAAAATCCAATGTCCAAATGACCGCCCCTTCACACTGAACAGTAAAAAAAAAATAGTGCATATTATGCCAGGACTCCTGCCTGTACTCCCAATTTTAACTAAAAGTGTATTTTTTTTAATATTTGACATTGTAACAGGGGTTAGTGCGTGTGCCTCACAATATGAATGTCCTGGGTTCGATCCCCGGGCTCTGGGTCTTTCTTTGTGGAGTTTGCATGTTCTCCCCGTGACTGCGTGGGTTCCCTCCAGGTACTCCAGCTTCCTCCCACCTCCAAAGACATGCACCTGGGGATAGGTTGATTGGCAACACTAAATTGGCCCTAGAGTGTGAATGTGAATGTTGTCCGTCTATCTGTGTTGGCCCTGCGATGAGGTGGCGACTTGTCCAGGGTGTACCCCGCCTACTGCCCGTATGCAGCTGAGATAGGCTTCAGCACCCCCCGTGACCCCAAAAGGGACAAGCGGTAGAAAATGGATGCATGGATGGACATTGTATCCAGAATTTGATTTAAGGCAGTCTCCATTAGTTACAGTGAGTGTGCATCCACAACAAGATCAGTGTGTGCAGATATTGTTTTTCTGAATGTCACATTTTCAGACTATAGGCCATAACTTCCATCCATCCATGCAAACTCCACACAGAAAGATCCCGAGGCTGGGATTGAACCCAATACTACTCAGGACCTTTGTATTGTGAGACACATGCACTAACCCCTGTACCACCGTGCTGCCTCAGCCATAACTTTCCACGCTTAATTTAACCCTGCACTTTATGCAATGATGCGGCTAATTTATGGATTTTCCGGGTTCACAGTCTTCCCGCCAACAAATTTAGCCTCGTCACATCAGACCAATGGAATTGCCGAACGGGTCACGGTGGACCAATGAAGCTGTTCACGTCAAATCAAACACACTCAACACAATCATTCAGTCAGCCATTTAGCACGTTATGTACTCACCCTATTAAAGTTAAAGTACCACTGATAGTGACACAGACACTAGGTGTCGTGAAATTACTCTCTGCATTTGACCCATCCCCTTGTTCTACCCCCTGGGAGGTGAGGGGAGCAGTGAGCAGCAGCGGTGGCCACGCTCGGGAATTATTTTGGTGATTTAACAATACGAAGGTCCTGAGTTCAATCCCGGGATCTTTCTGTGTGGAGTTTGCATGTTCTCCCCGTGAGTGCTCCGGCTTCCTCCCACCTCCAAAGACATGCACCTGGGGATAGGTTGATTGGCAACACTAAATTGGCCCTAGTGTGTGAATGTGAGTGTGAATGTTGTCTGTCTATCTGTGTTGGCCCTGTGATGAGGTGGCGACTTGTCCAGGGTGTACCCCGCCTACCGCCCGAATGCAGCTGAGATAGGCTCCCCGTGACCCTGAAAGGGACAAGCGGTAGAAAATGGATGGATGGAACCCCCAATTCCAAGACTTGATGCTAAGTGCCAAGCAGGGAGGTAATGGGTGTCATTTTTATAATCTTTGGTATGACTCTGCCGGGGTTTGAACTCACGACCTACCGATCTCAGGGCGGACACTCTAACCCAGGGGTGTCAAACTCATTTTAGATCGGGGGCCACATGGAGAAAAATTTACTCCCAAGTGGGCCGGACTGGTAAAATCACGGCACGATAACTTAAAAATAAAGACAACTTCAGGTTGTTTTCTTTGTTTAAAAATAGAACAAGCACAATCTGAAAATGTACAAATCATAATGTTGTTGGGTTTGTTTGTTCTTTACAATTAACTGTTGCAGTTAATAGTATATATACTTTATTTGTCATTATTTATATTTTCTACATAAATTATGTGATAATGTTCATCAGTCAACTCGTTGGTGTTAATTTTCAATCTATGAAGATAACAAAAATAATATCAAATTCAAATTATAGGATGTTATTTATGTAGTTTGCTCATTTTCCTCAAGTGGTGCACTAACATCATGTGGTTTATTTGTTTTTACATAAGTAGCATCATTTACAAAGATACAAAGAATTGCTATTGCGACATCTACTGGACACATTTAGAACAGCAGTTTATTTTATTCAAAAATTCAAGGTTAATTTTTATACTTAAACTCATCCTGGGGGGCGGATAAAACCTGTTTGCCGGCCTGATCCGGCCCTCGGGCCGTACGTTTGACACCCCTGCTCTAACCACAAGGCCACTGAGCAAGGACGCAATGCAAGCTGCAGCTTCACAGCAAAAGGTGATCAAACCAGTCCAAAAAACTCTAAATTAAGTCTTTGTTACTTAGAATATGTTCCCCTAGTGTCCAAAAAACTCTAAATGAAGCCTTTTGTTACTTAGAACATGTTCCCCATACTGAAGTGTTACCAAAAACATATAACTTTGTCTTGAATTTGAAAAAAACAACATTTTATTTTCCACTAAAGAATTGATTGATTGATTGATTGAGACTTTTATTAGTAGGTTGCACAGTGAAGTACATATTCCGTAAAATTGACCACTAAATGGTAACACCCGAATAAGTTTTTCAACTTGTTTAAGTCGGGGTCCACTTAAATTGATTCATGATACAGATACATACTATCATATATACTATCATCATAATACAGTCATCACACAAGATAATCACATTGAATTATTTACATTATTTACAATCAGGAGTGTGGAGGGGGGGTGGGGTGGGGGGGTGGGGGGGGGGGGGGGATATGGACATCAAGTAGTGGACATAGAGAGAGAGAGAGAGAGAGAGAGAGAGAGAGAGAGAGAGAGAGATCAGAAGGCATAAGAAAAAGAATCTGCATTTGATTGTTTACATTTGATTATTAGCAATCCGGGGAGGGTGTTAGTTTAGGGTTGTAGCTGCCTGGAGGTGAACTTTTATAGCGGTTTTGAAGGTTTTTTTTAAGGGTTCAGTGAATGCGCATATGAAACTGGTGGGGTTCGGTACCTCCCACAAAGTTAAGAACCACTGGTCTAGAAAGTACGGTACTTTTGTGCGCGCAAGCTCTTTGATGTCCTAAAAGCTACGTTTTTCTGTGTTTAGACATAAGAAGACTCGTACTCTATGAACCATTCTTGAAAGTTTGCATATTGAGTCTCCAAATTGCTGTTTGTGTTTCCATACATGCAGCTCTCTGTGCTCCTGGCCCCCTCCCACAAGACAGCAATGGCTCCGTCTGATTCCCCCCGTGAAGGCAGAGTTTTGCATCAGGATTCAAATACTGTATATCTAAGTAAACATGTGTGCAGCTGGGATAGGATCCCCGTCACATCAGGAAGAATGGCATGCTTCCTATGTCATATCACCACGTTTCCATCCAGGCTGCCTGGGATGAGCTGCGGGTGTTGCTAGACGGAGATCCAGTCAGGCTCGTGCAATGGAATTTATTGTAATACCCAGGCAGGTGGAACTCGGCTCTGCTCCCTGGCACAGTAATGGCGGAGAGCTTCTATGTTTGTGCGCCTATGCTCGGAAGCAGCCATTGTTTCTGCATTCCAAATGTGTGCATGCTTTACTCATTGGATGGTTTTGGGTGTACCTTCTCACAGGATGCCTCGCTCCTGTATGGAGCTGGAGCCAATTGACAAAGCCGACAGACTCGCAGACATGTTTACTTTTCATTAGTGGGAGCAACGTGTTAAACAGAAGCCATGCTTTTATATCCTCATTTCCTCTATGTTCATGGCCGCTTTTATCTAAGAACAGCAGGTAGGTGACTGGAAGCTTTCAGTCCTGTTTACAATGTAATAATGGCCTCTGGAAAATTGGGGCTCGATTGTGGGACAGTGTAAATCATAACGGCTTGGCCTATACACACCTGTGTTGCCGCAGGGAGTCCTGGGCTGAATCTGAATAGACTATGGAGGTGCCAGAGGGTTGACTGTCGTTCTAAAAGGCAGACGGAGGAAAACAGACGGAAATGCTCGGAGGGAGAGCCTAAGGGACAGACTGTAGACAGAAAGATGTACAGCCTATTAAAAGGTTGTTTTACCATTTACTTTGCTTCACATTTACCTAGGCCATCAACGTGTATTTACGTGTATCCCTAGAACGTTTTAATGAGACAAAAAATATGGTAACACTTAAGTATGGGGAGCATATTCACCATTAATTAGTTGCTTATTACAATGCACATTAGTAACATATTGGCTCTTAATTAGGTACTTATTAATGCCTTATTCTGCATGGCCTTATTATACAACCAGTAAGCCATTAACTAAGAGTCTTCCCTCAATAACCTCAGAATTATTACTTATTAGTAAACCTAACCCTAACCCTTATATGTTCCGCTAGTGTCCAAATAACTCTAAATTAAGTCTTTGTTACTTAGAATATGTTCCCCATACTGAAGTGTTACCAAAAATATATATATTTATTTTTTTAGTTTTGGTTTCTGTGGTTTATCCGTTTTACAGTGCTCAATACCGGGGTAGAGAGAAATCTACGTTAGGTCAGGAAAAAACACAGAGGCTATGTCATCCCTACAAGCCTGTTTCGCAGGTTTCCCTGCTCAGGGATCCCCTGAAGAGCAGGGAAACCTGTGAAACAGGCTTGTAGGGATGAAATAGCATATATATTTATTTTTTATATCATTATTTTTATCCATCCATCCATCCATTTTCTACTGCTTGTCCCTTTTTGGGGTCGCTGGCCTATTATCGAAACATTTAATTATTTGCGTGTGTGCAGATTAGGAAAGTACAGCCAATGTTTGGAGTATTTATTAACATAAAAGTAAAAATTGCTCTTTACCAAGACCCATCTTCTTGTCATTATCTAAAGAATGTACTTTTCCCAAGGTTAACAAAGAAACATGTTTTCTATTTATAATAGGGATCACATTCAATTGTATAATTCTATATTCCAATTTATTCTGAAGACAGACTCCATTTTAATTGTTATATTTGTTGTATCACTCCGTTTTTATCGGGTTTAGTGTTTACCTAAGTTAATAATTACAGAGGTGAATGGAAATGTAACATTTTAAAGGCCTACTGTAATGAAATGTTCTTATTTAAACGGGGATAGCAGATCCATTCTATGTGTCATACTTGAACTTTTCGCGATATTGCCATATTTTTGCTGAAAGGATTTAGTAGAGAACATCGACGATAAAGTTTGCAACTTTTGGTCGCTGATTAAAAAAAGCCTTGCCTGTACCGGAAGTAGCGTGACGTCGCAGGTTGAAGGGCTCCTCACATTTCCCCATTGTTTACACCAGCAGCGAGAGCGATTCGGACCGAGAAAGCGACGATTACCCCATTAATTTGAGCGAGGATGAAAGATTTGTGGATGAGGGACGTGAGAGTGAAGGACTAGAGTGCAGTGCAGAACGTATCTTTTTCCGCTCTGACCGTAACTTAGGTACAAGCGCTCATTGGATTCCACACTTTCTCCTTTTTCTATTGTGGATCACGGATTTGTATTTCAAACCACCTCGGATACTATATCCTCTTGAAAATGAGAGTCGAGAACGCGAAATGGACATTCACAGTGACTTTTATCTCCACGACAATACATCGGTGAAGCACTTTAGCTACGGAGCTAACGTGATAGCATCGTGCTTAAATGCAGATTGAAACAAAAGAAATAAGCCCCTGACTGGAAGGAGAGACAGAAGATCAACAATACTACCAAACTCTGGACCTGTAACCACACGGTTAATGCTGTGGACGAAGCCTAGCAATGCTGTTGCTAACGACGCCATTGAAACTAACTTGGCTACGGGACCTCGACAGAGCTATGCTAAAAACATTAGCTATCCACCTACGCCAGCCCTCATCTGCTCATCACCACCCGTGCTCACCTGCGTTCCAGCGATCGACGGCGCGACGAAGGACTTCACCCGATCAACGATGCGGTCGGCGGCTAGCGTTGGATAGTGCATCTGCTATCCAACTCAAAGTCCTCCTGGTTGTGTTGCTGCAGCCAGCCGCTAATACACCGATCCCACCTACAGCTTTCTTCTTTGCAGTCTCCATTGTTCATTAAACAAATTGCAAAAGATTCACCAACACAGATGTCCAGAGTACTGTGGAATTTTGCTATGAAAACAGAGCTGTTTGTATTGAGATACAATGTGTCCCAATACTTCCGCTTCAACCATTGACGTCACGCGCAAACGTCATCATACCTAGACGTTTTCAACCGGAAGTTTAGCGGGAAATTTAAAATTGCACTTTATAAGTTAACCCGGCCGTATTGGCATGTGTTGCAATGTTAAGATTTCATCATTGATATATAAACTATCAGACTGCGTGGTCGGTAGTAGTGGCTTTCAGTAGGCCTTTAAGGTTTTGGGGATTTGAAAATACACCAAAAAAGTGTCAAAGTGTAATCATCCCAAATGTCACTCAAACATCAATATATCGAGCAAGACGTGACCTTAGTAAATTAAAAAAAAAGATGAACTCCACAGGCATCATTTGCCTTCACAAAAGGCTACCAGTGATGGCTATAAGAGGAAAACTACAACGATGTCGACAGAAAAAGAACGTGACCGCCCTGTCTGATCAGTATAAAATAGCGTGAGTGAAATTAGTATGAAGGGAATTCAGGAACCCAGCTCCGAGCTGGCTTAGTATCCAATGCAATAAGGCAGAAAGCCAGTCATAGTATACACTAATCTCTGTCTAGGCTGTTCAGTATAATATGGGATGCCTCAGTGACCTAAACCAAACCATAGGTAATACATATTTTATAACGGATTGGCATTATTGCTATGGAGATATTATTTTTTGAAATTCAAGTTCGACCAGCATTTCCTAACAGAAAGTGGTCGACCTTTTCCACTGTTTCAATATTTATATGGTTGAAAACAACGTGACTTAAAATTGTGGAGGTTTGGAGCACTGAACAAACACGACATTCGTACCTTTTAGGCCTTTTTCCACTGCAGGAACATTTACAGGAACTTTCAAAATGAAGAAAACTACCTGGGGGAATAAAGTTTTAAGAATACAATTTTTATTTCCTAGCCTTTAAAAACATCCTCAAAGGAACTTTTGAGGGACGGGCTGTGCTGTCTCTAACCGCAAGGCCACTGAGCAAGCTTGTCCCTTATTTATTATATATTTTATTACTTACACTGTACAAAAATCTGTAGAATTCACAGTATTAAAAACTGACAGCTTATGTACAAATATTGCGTACGCACTAAAAAACCTGCCGTGCGTCCTTTTTTCAGGCAAATTTGCAATGTATTAAAATGTGCGCTTCCTCGCGGTAACTTCATGGCAGTTGTACGGACATTTCTGCAGGCTGTGGATACTTTAGCGCAGTGTTTTTTTTAACCTTTTTTGAGCCAAGGCACATTTTTTTCATTAAAAAAATCCGGAGGCACGCCACCAGCAGAAAAAGTTCAAAAATGAAACTCCACCAGATTGTCGTGCTTTATTTAGAGTTTGTTGTTGTTTCCTGTGTGTAGTGCTATTTAGTTCCTGTCTTGCGCTGTCATTTTGGTGACCCTTCCTGTTTTTTTGGTGTTTTCCTGTAGCAGCTTCACACCTTCCTTTGAGTGCTATTGCCCGCAACTGCTTTGTTTTCGCAATCAAGACTATTTAAGTTGTGCGTACTCTATCCTTCTTTGTGGGGACATTGTTGATTGTCATGTCATGTACGGATGTACTTTGTGGACGCCGTCTCCGCTCCACACGCTGTAAGTTTTTGCTGTCGTCCAGCATTCTGTTTTTGTTTCCTTTGTAGCCAGTTCAGTTTTACTTTTGTTTAGCGTAGCCATCCCTATGCTTCAGTGCCTTTTCCTACCAGGACTTGCGTTACATATATTTTTACCTGCACGCTGTCTCCCGCTCTGCATATTGGGATCACGACAAACCATCCTCGAGGCGTTCCGACTTCTACAAAGCAATGAACTACCTGCTGCCCCTTACTGATATGGAGTATTACATGGTTACCCTGTCAACAGGCACTAGACAACGGCACATTATTATAATTATTGATTTGCAAAAAATATTTTTTGGACCAATTAGGTGAAGTTGCATAATTTCCCACAGCACACCAGACAATATCTCACGGCACACTAGCGTGGCACAGTGGTTGAAAAACACTGCTTTAGCGACACAAAGAGATGATGCTGGGTAAAAGTCGACATGAAAAAGTGCCAACTTTTACTCCTCAGACTGATTCATGTGCCCGTCAGAGACATATAAATAATTGCACTCCCCCACATTTGGGCTCGGCCGCATTTGATTTTTGGGGAACTTCAGGGACACATTTGCAGTGAACGAAGGGGACAGTTATAGCGATTGTCTCTGTTTTGGTGATGTACAACCATCTTCTTCTTCACTTTTTTTGTTCCTGATGCCCGACCAATTATTGTAATTTTTTTTTAGCCTCTATCCTGTTTTCCGTAGCAGGAAAATCAATGAGTCAATTCCGATGTAAGATAGCGATGTAACAAAGGAATGCGGGATTTTTTGGGGGGATTTGATCATACGACCATATTTAGTAGGAAAGCTGCCACACAATTCTTTGTACATGAGGCCCAAATTTTACCATAAAACGCACAATGTTTTTGTTTTTTTTACAGTATATAAACAGAAAATGGAAGTATCACACATACACTCATGCACATAATCACGTTTCATCAAACATATATTAATGTTGTTGCCCTAGGGTAAACTGGGTATAACACATGGCACTCTGACAAAGCTTAACCTATTGTTACTATAACAATCTACAAGGTTAATGTAGGTTGCTTCTCTTTCTTCCCCTCCATTGTTCTGCATTCTTTCGTATCTCAAGTTATCATTACGTATATGTATTGTTGCATTTGAACAACTGTATTGTTGATAATAATAAAGGTAAAGTATTGGTATTGTTCATTATCAATAGCGCTATTTCTATTGGTATTTGTATTGATCCATTTGTAGTGTAATAATGCTCATTGTCATTTCTGTATTATTTTTTATTTTCGCTAACTGCTTATTTGCTATTACTTTTACCATCATATTTGTACATGTCGTATTTGCTGATGTTGCTCTGTTGTTGTTGTTGTGTTTGCTGTTGTTGTTTTTGTCTCTCTGTCTAATCCCCCTCTTGTCCCCACAATTCCCCCCTCTGTCTTCCTTTTTTTCTCTTTCTATCCCCTCCTGCTCCGGCCCGGCTGCACCAAATGATAATATAAATACATTTAATAAAGTCAAATACAAATAAGGCAACAAGAGAAGTATCCTACACTTCTCTTTTGTAAAGTAGATCTGAACAGCCGATACGGGCATCTACATCTACTATATGATTTGCCTGAGAAGCTGGACAGGACAAAAAAAAAAAAAAAAAAAAAAAAAAAAAAAAAAAGAACATGGAAGTATCACAGTTATTACTGTAAAATCTACAGTTTTTACGGTGTGTTACTGTAAATGGAAAAAGGATACCACAGTTTTGTTTTAGCAGAATAATTTTTATTTTTTTTACAGTACACAATGTAACAGATAACTTGCTGTAAAATTATGAGTCAAGACGATATTCAGGTACTTCATTTGTTGTTATCGACAACAATGTTTGGAATGTAATACTAGATAAAATGTAAAAGACACAGTAGGAAATTGCTTGTATTGTATGTGTTTTTATCTGTCAAAATAGAAAGTTGAATCCATTTAATAAAAAAAAACAACATTAATTCAAGATGTGGCAGGGCAGAGCTGGCCCCTGGGCCTTGAGTTTGAAAAATGGTTTATTTCTGGTGTATGTATATTACAAGATCCTTGACAACTGAGAGAAAGAAGAAAAAAAAAGTGAATTTGAATGTTCCGTGAACTTTTGGCATCTGTGTGCTGAAGAACACTGATGAGTGGAACCATTTTCAGTGTTATTACTCAGCTGTAGTTTTTGAACTAGTTTGCAGTGTAATGCTGTTTATCTTTTCTTTTTTTTCTTTTTTTTACAAATGTCATTTCTATACATGAAGCTATGAGAAGTGGACAAACTATTTCAAACATATGTACAGAGGCAGAGGCTTTGAAGTGACAACTTCATCTGCTCACTGGGACTCGGTGACCTCGTTTATTGAGGATGAATATGAAATCGAGAAGGCAGTAAATGAGTAGAACGAAGGTATACTCCCTTTCATTCATATTTTACTTGAATGTTATGTTGATTGATTGATTTTAATTGTATTCCTGTGTTTGATTTTTTTATGAATGAAATAAATAAATGAATTGAACTGAACTAAACGGCATCAAATATTCACTATTTACTTTGTTACCGTACTTGCTGAAGCAGCAGTCAATGACACACCATTTCTGTAGTTATTAGCCTCAAACTGAGTCAATCGAAACGCTAACAAGCTAATGCTAAATCTGATTTGATATACACTGTCCTGTATTCTTTGTGTATTAGTATTTATAGCTGAAATGGGCCATAAGGAAAGGCCTGAATCTCATGAATTCATAATTTACTGAGGGGACGACTTATTAACTGTTGGAAACTGTGGACAAAAGCCTGACTCTTTGTTTTAAATAATATTGTTGTGAATCTTATTTATTTGTGTTTTAATTGCCATATTTACTTTATTTAATCTGTTTATTTACAAGGCATCAGTGTGGAAATATACAATACTATTGCGCCTGGTTTGTATATACTACCCTGAACTGGAACCTACTGAGGAACTAAAGGTTCCAGGACCGGAAAGTACCTGATTTTTTTTTTTGTAATTAGATGCAGATCCAGAGATTAGGTGAATCATCTTCATTATATGTACCGTATTTTCTGGACCATAGGGTGCACCGGATTATAAGGCGCACTGCCGATGAATGGTGTATTTCTGATCGTTTTTTCATATATAAGGCGCATCTGATTATAGGGCGCATTAAAGGGGTCATATTTGTATTATTTGTTTTCTAAATGGAAAACACTTCCTTGTGGTCTACATAACATGTAATGGTGGTTCTTTGGTCAAAATGTTGCATACATGATGTTTTACAGATCATCTTCAAGCCGCTTTCTGACAGTCGCTTCCGGATGCGCCGTTTTGTGGGCGGTCTTATTTACGTGGCTCACCTTCGACAGCGTCTTCTCCCCGTCATCTTTGTTGCAGCGGTGTAGCGTGCAAGGACGGGAGTGGAAGAAGTCTCAAAAGATGGAGCTAACTGTTTTAATGACATTCAGACTTTACTTATATCAATAACGAAGCAGCATCTCCTCATCCGTGGCTCACTCGGGCAATAACGCCGGAAATGTGTCCCGGGAAAAACCGTCCGACCAGAAGTCTCTAATAACTACAGTTCCTTGGGTGAATAATATAAACTCACTATACGGTATGTTTTAGCGCTTTCATGGCGAGTTTACTGACAGATATAAGTAAGAACTTTACACTACTTTATATTAGAAATGGCAACAGCGGAGGATGAATGTCACATAACAAGAAGATAGAGAAAAAGAAGAAGCTTATCGACTATGGTGTTGACGCAGACTACAAAGGCGGAGGCGCACATTTTTTCAAGGTTTATGCAGATCACAAATACAGATCAGCAGGTACCAGAAGTTAAGAAAAGTTGTTTTTTCATAATACTGCGAAATTAAACACCAGATAATATGTCTTACCTTATACACACACCATAATAATACTCGTATGTTGACAATCCATCAAGCGGTGCGGCTTCATAGCTTACCAGAGTCGTACTAAAACATGTTGACAGATTTTCGAGCACCGTTTGTAATGTTCTATATTCTCAAAGGAACATTTAAAGTTGTGATGTTGTTTATAAGCGTCATCCTGCAGTCTACACGTATCTCTTATGTGTGACTACCTTCTACTTGTCACACTTGTCATTACACCATGTACCAAATAAAATAGCTATAGGTCGGGATCCACAACCAGAATTTTTCTGTACATTAGGTGCAACGGGTTATAAGGCGCACTGTAAATTTTTGAGAAACTGAAAGGTTTAGGTTTAAGGCGCTTTATCGTCCGAAAAATACGGTATTATTACTACTACTATTTTTCTGCAGCCTTTGCCCTAAAACACTTTTTGGTCGACATTGTTCTTATTGAAGCCAAAAGGTGCTCACCAAACAGTCACAGCATTCCTTACTGGTACAAATTGCTTGGTTTGTACTGACGGCTCGGTGTTTTAGGGCCCTATGAAATCAGGTGTATTGTTTTCCAAATTCCTTTTATTTATTTATGTTTTACCTTTTACACTTATTTGACCACCATTTAGTGTGTGCTTTTTGTATAATAAACAAAATTTAATACACAATCCATTAATACAGTTTCATTTATTGGTGCAATTCATCACGGGACGATTTTGATTGATATTTTATAGTATTTTAGTCCAAGCAAAATACTTGTGTAACATTCAAGTACCAATGCGTGCTCTAAGTACAATGTTATGCAATTGTGTTTAATGCGCCGACAATCCATCAAGCGGTGTGGCTACATAGCTTACCAAAGTTGTACTAAAACATTTTGTTAGATTTTTGAGTGCCGTGTGTAATGTTCTGTACCGTATTTTTGGACGGACAGTTTTTTTCATAGTTTGGCCGGGGGTGCGACTTATACTCAGGAGCGACTTATGTGTGAAATTATTAACACATTACTGTAAAATATCAAATAATATTATTTAGCTCATTCACGTAAGAGACTAGATTAGGGGTCGGGAACCTTCTTGCCTGAGAGAGCCATGAAAGCCAAATATTTTAAAATGTATTTCCGTGAGAGCCATATAATATTTTTTAACACTGAATACAACTAAATGTGTGCATTTTTAAGTAAGACCAACATTTTTAAAGTATAATAAGTCTCTTATTATTTTTAATAACATTGTTATTCTGAAGCTAACCAACAATAAATACAATAATTCTTACTATTAATGCGACTTCTTGAACAGGTGCATTAGAAAACGGATGGATTAAAATGCCTGAGAATGTTATGAACGTTATTTTTAACACTGTGATTACGAGCGGAATTATTCATTACTTATCGTGTTAAGCAATGTCGGCTAATATTTATCTGAGAGCCAGATGCAGTCATAAAAAGAGCCGCATCTGGCTCGGGAGCCATAGGTTCCCTACCCCTGGACTAGATGTATAAGATTTTATGGGATTTAGCGATTAGGAGTGACAGATTGTTTGGTAAACGTATAGCATGTTCTATATGTTATAGTTATTTGAATGACTCTTACCATAATATGTTACGTTAACATACCAGGCACGTTCTCAGTTGGTTATTTATGCCTCATATAACGTACAGCCTGTTGTTTACTATTCTTTATTTATTTTAAATTGCCTTACAAATGTCTATTCTTGGTGGTGAGTTTTATCAAAAGATGTCCCCCAAAAAATGCGACTTATACTCCAGTGCGACTTATATATGTTTTTTCCTTCTTTATTATGCATTTCGGCCGGTGAGACTTATACTCCGGAGCGACTTATAGTCCAAAAATATGGTATTTTCAATTAAACATACAACGTGTTGGTGTTGTTTGCTTGAGACATATTGCCATCATATTGCAGTCTACACGTATCTCTTATGTTTGACTGCCATCTCCTGGTCACACTTATCACTACACCATGTACCAAATAAAAATGCTTCGAGGTCGGTAATCAAAACCATAATTATTCCGTACATTAGTTATAAGGCGCACTGTTGAGTTTTGAGGGGAAAAATGATTTTAAAGGCCTACTGAAATGATTTTTTTTTATTTAAACGGGAATAGCAGATCCATTCTATGTGTCATACTTGATCATTTCGCGATATTGCCATATTTTTGCTGAAAGGATTTAGTAGAGAAAATCGACGATAAAGTTCGCAACTTTTGCTCGCTGTTAAAAAAAAAGCCTTGCCTGTACCGGAAGTAGCGTGACGTCACAGGAGCTAGTATTCCTCACAATTCCCCATTGTTTACAATGGAGCGAGAGAGATTCGGACCGAGAAAGTGATGATTACCCCATTAATTTGAGCGAGGATGAAAGATTCGTAGATGAGGAACGTTACAGTGAAGGACTTGAGAGACAGTGATGGATGTATCTTTTTTCGCTCTGACCGTAACTTAGGTACAAGCTGACTCATTGGATTCCACACTCTCCTTTTTTTTATTGTGGATCACGGATTTGTATTTTAAACCACCTCAGATACTATATCCTCTTGAAAATGAGAGTCGAGAACGCGAAATGGACATTCAGTGCCTTTTATCTCCACGACAATACATCGGCGAAATGCTTTAGCTACGAGCTAACGTGATAGCATCGTGCTAACTGCATATAGAATCAAAAAAATAAACCCCTGACTGGAAGGATAGATAGAAAATCAACAATACTATTAAACCGTGGACATGTAAATACACGGTTAATGCTCTCCAGGCTGGCGAAGGTTAACAATGCTGTGCTAACGACGCCATTGAAGCTAACTTAGCAACTTAGCAACGGGACCTCACAGAGCTATGCTAAAAACATTAGCTCTCCACCTACGCCAGCCAGCCCTCATCTACTCATCAACACCCGTGCTCACCTGCGTTCCAGCGATCGGCAGAAGGACGAAGGACTTCACCCGATGCGTTTGGCGGCCCGGAGATGTAGGAAGTCAAGGTGAGGTTGGCGGCTACAACTGTCTTCTTTGCAGCCTTCATTGTTCATTAAACAAATTGCAAAAGATGTCCAGAATACTGTGGCATTATGAAATGAAAACAGAGCTTTTTGTATAGGATTCTACGGGTACCATAACTTCCGTTACTCTGACTTCGTCACGCGCATACGTCATCATATCGCGACGTTTCAGCCGGATATTTCCCGGGAAGTTTTAAATGTCACTTTATAAGTTAACCCGGCCGTATTGGCATGTGTTGCAATGTTCAGATTTCATCATTGATATATAAACTATCAGACTGCGTGGTCGGTAGTAGTGGGTTTCAGTAGGCCTTTAAGTGCGTCTTATAGTCCGGAAAATACGGTATTATATTATTATTCAGAAGAAAGTGAACTTGGCAATGGTCGTTTTGCCTCGTCTCTGCTGAGTGATATCCGTGAATGAATGCAAGGATTTGGAGATATCTCTTTATTCCTTCTATGGAAAGACACTGTATCAGAATTATGCGTCTGGGGCGCTGTAACGCGGGGGGAGGACAGCTCAAAAGGTAGTGGGAGGGAGAGAATTAGACCCACATAGACAGACGGCCAACTGAAGCAGCATAGTAATGCACAGGCTGAGCGATGGAGGTGCTGAGCAGCTCGGCAAGACAGCGGCTCTGCACAATGAATAAGAATGTGGATGAGAGGTGAATCACCAAAGGGTGAGCAAGTGGGAGTTGTATCTCCTCATTCCACTTGCCCTTTAACGTTAAAGCAAACATTTGGTTTTTGTCAGCGACGTACGCAGTGCATTCACGATCAGGGTATTGCCGCATAAATACATGCTGGAGGAAAACACCAGGCAAAGTGTGAGTATTTGGGAGTTTTCATCGTGTTCTTATCTACCCTGGAGTGTGCCATACCCTTTTTATTTTCAAGAGGCAACACTTTGGGGAAGAATAACACAGAAACACGGGAGTCCCTGAACACTTCTTCCCTCTGTCTTCCTGTCTCAGACTGACACTTCAATAGGACATATTTACCAGAACAATGAGAATCTCCCGGATCATGTTTAGGGATTGATAGCCAACACAGGCATTAGTTACAGCGCTGCGGCAGACATTCCTCCGGGATGCTTTTGTGCTTTCTACGGTGATGTTCTGTAAATAGCATTAGTTGTGCTCTGTAAAGAATAGACTTGTCACATTTTCAGTCAGGCTAGTCTTGCACAACAGCTTAGAGACCGAGCCAATGCGTATGCACGCTAAGACGTGCCAGACAAACGGCTCGGTACTCGTCAGCATTTTCTACGGAACTCGAGGCTACATGCACAGATGCATGTGGCCTGTCTTGAAGGGACACAAAGCTGCAGACTGAAGGGAACTTGGGCTAAGTTGCCAGAGCCATGCCCTGGGTCTGAATGAGGAACCGAGTGTGTGTTAGAACGATGCTAGAGCAAATATTCCTATTCTGTGATCAAGTTGGAGCATATTTTTAGAAACAGAAGAGGGTTAACAGCCTTCTGGTTGGAGTGTCCGCCCTGAGATCGGTAGTACGTGAGTTCAAAGTCCGGCCGAGTCATACCAAAGACTATAAACATGGGACCCATTACTTCCAATTACCATTATCTAAGCATCAAGGGTTGGAATTGGGTAAGCTGACTCTCGCCAGACCCTTGTAGTTTACTGAGCTCCACAAAAGGATCTGGGCTCGAGGGCATAGCAAACTCCTTCAAGATAGCAAAAAATAATGAACCAATCAGGATCATCAGGCGGGATTTCATAGATGTGACG
The DNA here is from genome assembly GCF_033978785.1 of Entelurus aequoreus. Lineage (NCBI taxonomy): Eukaryota > Metazoa > Chordata > Actinopteri > Syngnathiformes > Syngnathidae > Entelurus > Entelurus aequoreus. The sequence goes on along the minus strand of NC_084734.1, from coordinate 78,967,111 downwards.
TAGCGCCGAAGCGGCTGTTTGATTCAAACAACAGTGAGGAGTCGTGTGCTGACATTGATTCTGCTATTGCAACTGTTTTGCGACATCGATCGTCTACTGACATTGCTGCGTTGTTTCAGTAAAAGTTCTCTAACTTTTCGCTCTGTCGTTATCCAATATGTCGGCTGTTCTGTTTTGGATTTCCCAGCGTCGCTCTCATCAGCGTCACGGGTTGATTTCGATGTGAGTGGTTGAAGTAGCACCTCATTCAAGATAACGGACAAGTGGTTTATCCAATCACATACAATGATTTTTTTTACAAGGCCCCGCCTTCTGAAATACATCTCCTATTGAGAGATCCCAAATCCTTGTGTGGAGCTCAGCGAACTACAAGGATCTGGCGAGAGTCAGGTTAGGAATTGGGGGTTAAATCACCAAAATGATTCCCGAGCGCGGCCACTGCTGCTGCTCACTGCTCCCCTCACCTGGAACTAGGGAATGGGTCAAATGCGGAGGGTAATTTCACCACACCTAGTGTGTGTGTGTGACTATCAGTGGTACTTTAACTTTGAATAACAAACCATCTGGAAACATCCCTTCGCTATAGGCAGCTACAGCCTCGAAGCAAATCTAGCTTTAACAACTCGAGGGAAAGCAAGGTCAGCAAGTAGATGTAAAATCTCAAACTTTGCGGCTCCCAATAGCCTCTTCTGCACCAAATGCGAGAACATCCAAACATCCAATCCTTGACCGTGTTTTATCTCGATACTCAACATCATGCTCGCATCACCTGCCCCGGAGTGGCGAATGAAGGCAGAGGCGGAACGGTATCAAGGGTTTGCTTAAGATTCAGCGACTTAAGCCATTTTTGTTGCAGCACGAGAATCATCTCTCATTCTAATCTCACCGAGAGATCCTGCCTGAGCCCGGAATATCCCAAGATAAATATGGAAAGTGAACAATGAGATTGCTGAGCAGCAACATTCCATTTTTCTACACCTCTCTCCTCTAATCCTCTCCAGCGGTCCACGGGAACTGCCTCTACTCATCCAAATCTGCGAGAAGACCGACTGAATAGTCGGATATGACACCGCCGCATCGCTTCCTCTCAGCCATTTTCGCCACAAGTGCGGCGACTGGCCACACTTCCGGAGGGGTCTCTTGCCGCCACCTGTGCCCTTGTAATAACACAATGTCACAAGATATGTTTCTTTATCAGGTTTTGCCGCCAGATCACATATGACTCTGGCGCAAAAGCCCTACTTCACATTCATCCAACACTCTTAACATCAAAACAAAATAAACGTGTTTGGATATGTGGCAATGGTTCATGGGGAGGACAAGATGATGAATGAAATACAAACTAAATAAAGTGCTATAGGAACCATGCATCATTGCCGTTCACCGTGGAAATACCTTCGTCTTCATCACCGTCGTTATCCGACAAATCCTCGCTCTGTTTTTTTGCATGGGCCCCTGTTTGACGAAGCAGGCAGAGACATAGAGAAGTACAGGGCAAATTCAAAACAAGCACAGTTGAAAACACTGTGGTCCATTTCATTGAAATTGCCTCCAATGAAACACCACAACAGCAGTTGACATTGCATAAGGAAAAAAAAAACATTTATTGTACAGTGTTCATTCACAATACCAAGTACGTATGACAAAAGAGTATTAGGGCCCCCAAATATTGCACTCTTGGAGTGAAATCTTTGGGTGAATTCTGAGAGAATAAATTAATAAACTGGGTTATACTTGTATAGCGCTTTTCTACCTTCAAGGTACTCAAAGCGCTTTGACAGTATTTCCACATTCACCCATTCACACACACATTCACACACTGATGGCGGGAGCTGCCAGGCAAGGCGCTAACCAGCACCCATCAGGAGCAAGGGTGAAGTGTCTTGCCCAAGGACACAACGGACGTGACTAGGATGGTAGAAGGTGGGGATTGAACCCCAGTAACCAGCAACCCTCCGATTGCTGACACAGCCACTCTACCAACTTCGCCACGCCATCCCCATAAAGTTGTATTGTTACAATGATAATAGACAGTTGAGGCGCTTGTCAAGTACAAAGATAATTAACATAGTCAAATAGTTAAATGTGATTGTGCAAACAACTTTCTTATAAAATTACGACTTTTTTCTCTCTTATATTTTAACTAGGGCTGCCAACAATTTAAATTAGGGATGTCCGATAATGGCTTTTTGCCGATATCCGATATTCCGATATTGTCCAACTCTTTAATTAACGATACCGATATCAACCGATACCGATGTATACAGTCGTGGAATAAACACATTATTATGCCTAATTTGGACAACCAGGTATGGTGAAGATAAGGTCCTTTTTTTTTAAATAATAAAATAAAATAAGATAAATAAATTAAAAATATTTTCTTGAATAAAAAAAGAAAGTAAAATAATATAAAAACAGTTACATAGAAACTAGTAATGAATGAAAATGAGTAAAATTAACTGTTAAAGGTTAGTACTATTAGTGGACCAGCAGCACGCACAATCATGTGTGCTTACGGACTGTATCCCTTGCAGACTGTATTGATATATATTGATATATAATGTAGGAACCAGAATATTAATAACAGAAAGAAACAACCCTTTTGTGTGAATGAGTGTGAATGAGTGTGAATGGGGGAGGGGAGGTTTTTTGGGTTGGTGCACTAATTGTAAGTGTATCTTGTGTTTTTTATGTTGATTTAATAAAAAATTTAAAAAAAAAACACCAAAAAAAACGATACCGATAAAAAAAAAACCGATACCGATCATTTCCGATATTACATTTTAAAGCATTTATCGGACATCTCTAATTTAAATATTTAATCAAATTAATAATTTTTAAAAATGATTTGATGATTAATCACCATTTGCAACAATGACTGAAATAAACCCACTTACACGGGATTGTACTCCTAGAAAGTGTGAAGTGAATTACATTTATATAGCGCTTTTTCTCAAGTGACTCAAAGCGCTTTACATAGTGAAACCCAATATCTAAGTTACATTCAAACCAGTGTGGGTGGCACTGGGAGCAGGTGGGTAAAGTGTCTTGCCCAAGGACACAACGGCAGTGACTAGGGTGGCGGAAGCGGGGATCGAACCTGCAACCCTCAAGTTGCTGGCACGGCCGCTCTACCAACCGAGCTATACCGCCCCAAATACACGTACATATTAGATATGTGATGTTCACGAACGAGTCAAATCTTTTGATCGGCTCTTTTGCGTGAACAATAAGAACCGATTCACATTTGAAAGCCGTCCGTTTGCAAGCCACGTTATATACAAATTGCCCAGGCATGTGCGCAGCACCCAACTAGACTAGAAAATGAGTCGGGGTCAAATAAAATGTACTAGCATTTTGATTATTCTTCTGGTTAATTATTCGGCTGTGGAGTTGTAAAGTAGTTCAGTTGTACACATTTTTCAATGAAATGTTTATGTTGTCCTATTTTTTATTATAATTGTATATATATATATATATATGATTTGTATACAATGTTTGACATATTATTATTTATTTTTGTACAGAGACTTCTACGAATACAAAAAAATCGAGGACCAAGGTTTCCCTCGCCGGGACGCGGGTCACCGGGGCCTTCCTCTGGAGCCAGGTGTAGAGGTGGGGCCCGACGGTGAGCGCCTTGTGGCCGGGCCTGCACCCGTGGGGCCTGGCCCGGCACAGCCCGAAGACAAGCAAGTATTTTGAACATATTTTTGGAAGGAACAGTTCTTCATGAATCCCATCTCTAATATTAATAACAGGGCATAATTCTATATATAGTCATTAGCGTATTTTTCGGAGTATAAGCCGCTCCGGAGTATAAGTCGCACCGGCCGAAAATGCATAATAAAGAAGGAAAACAACATATATAAGTATAAGTCACATTTTTTGGGGACATTTATTTGATAAACACCAACACCAAGAATAGACATTTGAAAGGCAATTTAAAATAAATAAAGAATAGTGAACAACAGGCTGAATAAGTGTACGTTATATGAGGCATAAATAACCAACTGAGAACGTGCCTGGTATGTTAACGTAACATATTATGGTAAGAGTCATTCAAATAACTATAACATATAGAACATGCTATACGTTTACCAAACAATCTGTCACTCCTAATCGCTAAATCCCATGAAATCTTATACGTCTAGTCTCTTACGTGAATGAGCTAAATAATATTATTTGATATTTTACGGTAAAGTGTTAATAATTTCACACATAAGTCGCTCCTGAGTATAAGTCGCACTATGAAAAAAACTGTGACTTATAGTCCGAAAAATACGGTTCTATATATTTTTAACAGCTCCAAATTAAATGAAAATTCAGATAAAGCTAAAACATACTAAATATGATAATGTACACTACAATAAATATACACTGATAATTTGGCTATTTTAAATGCAATTACATTTGACTATATGCTGTAGTGACGGGTATTTGGAGCAGTATTTTACATTTTAAACGCAGTACCCTTATTTTCAGCAACTACAGTTTGGACTGTTTATTCTCTACTTCTGTCATTGTTTTCCTGTTTTGTGCCTTCATTTTATTAAATCACATTACTCTTTTCAGTTTCGGTTGTTAGCTGGTGGTTAGCGGCCATTATAGTTCATTTGTTTTGTCTGCTTCCTGTTATTTTTTCCTTGGGGCCTCATTTAGTTAGCTCTGAGCACTATTCCGTTTGTTACTTTTTTTGTCCTTTGCTGCTTTGTGTGAACTGAAAATATATTATGACAAACTTAATTGATCAACACAGTTATGTCCTTGCATCCTGTGGTAACTCTTCACCAAATTATGGCACAATGTTACGATTCCACCTTCATATCAGAAAGTTGTGGCTTTCCATGATTTGCATTTTTTTGTAGTCATGTCAACAATTTTTGTATGCAATTCATTAAATACATTAGTTATTGCTGTTAACGCGCTTTGACAGCCCTTCATTTTGCACGTATTGTGTGACCCGAGCACTCCTTTGTAACTGTCATTATTACGCAAAACATGAACATTTTTACCCAAAAAACAAATCAACAGAGTGTGCACGTAATATAATCACATAAAAAAAAACACATTTTTAAATGTGGACCAGACTATTATTAACATTGACTAGTAGGGACGATGTTCGAAATCGGTTCTCCCGGTTGTTCGATAAGAAAAGAACCGATTCCATGGACTCAAATCCCTTTTTGAGAACCGGTTCCCGTTATCGAGGCCACTATAGTAAATAAAAAGAGTTGGTTCTTTATTCGAATCCCTGGGAACAAATCCCTTTCCACGTACAGGAAATGCCCTGTGGAACCTGCAATGTTATGCCCATTTGATTGTAGACTCTTACTGACACCTTGTGGCGATATGAAAATACTACGCGTCATTAGTTTGGGCACTTCCGGGTTGAGACAATTGAGAAGTAGACAAGTTGTGTTAGCTCTTACAAGCCTTGGAAAAGATAAGTCTGTAAGTAAACTGTTTAACTTGTTTATGTAATTTAATATTAAGGTGGAAAGTGGTTAAGTTTGATACTAAGATGTTTATTGAAAAACAATTTTCGTGCACTGTTTCAATGAATGTTTTGAGGACTTAAAATGGCTGCCAGTCAAATATTTCCACCATCGAAATAGTTTCAACACAGAAATATTTGTTTGATGATAGTACTGTATATTTGTGTTAAGCTAATACTTACATAGTGTGTATTACATTTCAGTATGTTAATTGAATCACATAGCTTATACATTTGTCATTGTGTGTATTTCAGTTTAAAAAAATAAAAAATAACAGTCCAGTGCAAGACAAAAGTAAAGATAGGAAAAGACAAAGCAAGATCAACAACAATAAAGAGCCTAAATGGATTAATCTGCTTTGGATTGTTTGTTAGCTGTCTGCCAAGTTGTATAACCTCAACACGTATAGTGAGGGCAGAACAGGCGATATGCAATTATTGCCAGGCTTCGCTCTCATGTAAGGAGGGAAGAATTGTTGATTGATGACTGTGGTGTTCTTAGTGTCATAGTGTGTGTAGTTAGTATGTTCCAATAGCAGCAGAAGTGCACTTTTTGGAGAGCTGTATTATTTTCAGTTTTGTGCCCGAGGGACTGATTTTATTTAACACTATATTATTATTTATACACCTATAGTGATCACAGAGAAAGGTAGTTTTTGTGTTACTGTATATATTTGTTTTTCTGAAAAATCCCACTTAATATACTTTGGGTAACAACAGTCTATATATATATATATATATATATATATATATATATATATATATATATTTTTTTTTTTTTAGGGGGGTAACAGTCAATATTTATTTACTTATTTTATTTTATTTTTTTCTTACAAAATAAAAGTGAGCTTTTGTTAAAGCAAATATTGTGTTTTTTTTCCATATACAACAACCTATCTGGATTTGATAAGAGAATCGATAAGGAATCGGTTCGATAAGAGGATTCGATAATGGGCTCGAACTCGATAATTTCTTATCAAACATCATCCCTATTGGCTAGTCTGAACGACACAAACAAAACAATTCTGATACAATCCCTGAGGAAACCAACTTTAACAGCAATGATTCAATTATTTAAAATAAATGCTGAAATTGTACAAATGACTACCATTGAATTTCAAATAATCATCCTCGTATAATCAGTGGTTGTGTTTAAACACCAATTGTTTTCAAATGGGTATGAGTGCTTTCTGAATACTACTTAAGGGAATTTGTATTCTCTACAGATATGCACCTTTTTTGCATTTATTCTTAACTCAGCGTTTGCAGTTAATGAGACTTTAGAGAGGTGTGTGTGTGTGTGTTGGGGGGGGATCAGACAATGCACTAACTGGGTAACTACATGTTAATTCACATTTACATGCTCAAGAGTACGGCATTAAACTACAAGGCAAGACAAAGAGCAAGGATTTCAAGCTTCCCGAGAGGTGGCGGCGTTTGAATAAATTACGAGATTGCGAGTATCACGTAAACGCGCTAATGTGAGCAACTTGTCTCCGGACCCAGCACGGCAGGTAATGTGATGTTGTCCTCATGTCGTATGTAAGTGCAAGCCCTCCAGTGCACCTGAACATCGTGTAAACTTGCAGTGCTCTGGTCTATTTTTTTACTTTCCGACACAGGAAGCCACTTGGCTTTATATGCATACCGTTGTTTTTTTTGTCCTCTCTGCACAGAGCTCAGCTTGTGCAGAACAGTGCTACTCATCTGTCAATCATCCAGTATTCTCACTTCTAAGACTAATCATTCATAAGGACTACAAAGAGACGGTGCTACAAGTATTTGCTATTAGAAAGAAGCCATGCAATGCTCCATTCTGTGCTACTACAGTATTTTCCAGACCATAGGGCACACCGGATTATAAGGCGCACTGCAGATGAGCGGGTCTAGTCAGGTTTATTTTCATAAAAAAGGCGCATTAAAGGGGTCATATTGTTTTATTTTTTTTGTAAATGGAAAACACTTCCTTGTGGTCTACATAACATGTAATGGTGGTTCTTTGGTCAAAATGTTGCATAGATGATGTTTTACAGATCATCTTCAAGCCGCTTTCAGACAGTCGCTTCAAGATCCGCCGTTTTGTGGGCGGTCCTATTTACGTGGCTCACATTCGGCAGCGTCTTTTCTCCGTCATCTTTGTTGTAGTGGTGTAGCGTGCAAGGACGGGAGTGGAAGAAGTGTCAAAAGATGGAGCTAACGGTTTTAATGACATTCAGACTTTACTTAAATCAATAACGGAGCAGCATCTCCTCATCCGTGGCTCACTAGTGCAATAACGCCGGAAATGTGTCCCATGAAAAACCGTCCGACCGGAACTTTCTAATAACTAAAGTTCCTTGGGTGAATAATGTAAACTCACTACACCGGTATGTTTTAGCGCTTTGATAGATAGATAGATAGATAGATGGATGGATGGATGGATGGATGGATGGATGGATGGATGGATGGATGGATGGATGGATGGATGGATGGATGGATGGATGGATGGATGGATGGATGGATGGATGGATGGATGGATAGATAGATAGATAGATAGATAGATAGATAGATAGATAGATAGATAGATAGATAGATAGATAGATAGATAGATAGATAGATAGATAGATAGATAGATAGATAGATAGATAGATAGATAGATAGATAGATAGATAGATAGATAGATAGATAGATAGATAGATAGTACTTTATTGATTCCTTCAGGAGGGTTCCCTCAGGAAATTAAAAATTCCAGCAGCAGTGTACAGAATTGAGATATAATTTAAAGAAGTAAATAATGGAGGTATAAATGGAAATAAAATAGAAAATAAAACAATAAGAATACAAATAAAAAAGTAACAATGAGAACAAAAATATAACAGTAAAAATAAGAATATAACAAGAGAAACTAGGTAGTAGTGACCGTGTTATGAAAATTTAAAAAATTGTAGAAAAACGGTAATACTGTCGATTATATGAAAGATGTGATGTGTATATTGCACCTTTAAAATGTATTGCACTGTTGTTGCTGTTTATTGCACTGCTTTTTGTTGCAGTTTGTTTCAGGATGGTTTGAGAAAAAGAAGAAGCTTATCGACTACGTTGTCGACACGGACTACAAAGGCGGACGCGCGCACATTTCCAGGACTTATGCAGATCCCAAATACACATCAACAGGTACCAGAAGGTACGACAAATTGTTTTCGCATAATATTGCGAAACAAAACGCCAGATAATGAGTCTTACCTTATACACACACCATAATAATACTCGTATGTTGAAGCACAGTACAATCCATCAAGCGGTGCGGCTTCATAGCTTACCAAAGTCGTACTAAAACATGTTAATAGATTTTTGAGCGCCGTGTGTAATGTTCTATATTTTCAATGGAATATATAACATTTTGGTGTTGTTTACTTGAGTCATATTGCAGTGTACACGTATATCTTATGTGTAACTGCCATCATATTGCAGTCTACACGTATCTCTTATGTGTGACTGCCATCTACTGGTCACACTCATCGTTTTACCATGTACCAAATAAAATAGCTTCGAGGTCGGTAAGCACAACCAAAATTATTCCGTACATTAGGCGCACCGGGTTATAAGGCGCACTGTCGAGTTTTGAAAAAATGTAAGGATTTTAAGTGCGCCTTACAGTCCGAAAAATCTGATGTGTTAAAAACATTACATATTTCACCAAGAAAAAGTGAAAATAAAATAAAATGTGGAGGCCAGGCAAGAGCAGAGTCCACGTCACTGAAAATACAGACGACATTTGTTGGAGTGTTTCTGTCGAAAGGGACTGTGATGGTTTTAATTTGTTTTTATTATTATTAGCCTTTATTTAACCAGGTAAAATCCCATTGAGATCAAAGATCTCTTTTCCAAGGGAGACCTGGCCAAGAGGGCAGCAGCAAGGTTACATTAAAAACAGTAAACAAATACATAAAACATCACATTTACAACATTAAAACTTGCTCACATAACACATGTGCATACAGACAAGGTAGACTGCAGTCCTTTCACAGAAGCTTTAAACTCATTCAACGTAACAAGGGTTTGAAGTTTAATATTCGATTGTAGGTTATTCCAAGCCTTCGCTGCTGAAAACCTAAATGCTTTCTTTCCCAGTTCAGTTCTTACTTTGGGGACGACAAATTGCAGAACATTCATTGAACGAAGATTGTGACTTCCTTGTTTCTTTGTTAAAAGACAAGACAGATAAGATGGAGTGATACCCAGAATGTCCCGTTCATATCCACAAATTTAAAACACCTCTGTGTGGTGTAGCTCAGTGGTCCCCCACCTTTTTGTAGCTGGGGACCGGTCAACGCTTGAAAATTTGTTCCACGGACCGGGGGGGGGGTTGGGGAATATTTTTTTTTTTTTTTTTTGTTCATCAAGAAATACAATCATGTGTGCTTACGGACTGTATCCCTGCAGACTGTATTGATCTATATTGATATATAATGTATATATTGTGTTTTTATGTTGATTTAATTAAAAACAAATAAAATTAAAAAAATATATTTTTTTTTAATTTCTTGCGCCAATCGGTACCGGTCCGCGGACCGGTGGTTGGGGACCACTGGTCTAGATAATATGTATTGGATATGCCTTGATGTAAATCAGGGGTGCCCCGCCAGCCAGGCATTAAAAAAATAGACCTACAAATTAGCGATCATCAATCTTCACCAAGACGTCACTTTTGTCACTTGATTGACATTCGCGGCACCCGAGGGTCTTGTGAGATGACGCTGGCTGCTGCCAGATAATTATTAAGAAAAAATGACCGACAGAAGGGCAAGAAACACTTCTTATTAACACTTAGACCGACTGCACGGTTCCTGTCTTCACAATAAGAGCGCTGCTTCATCCTGCCTGCGCTAACAAAATAAGAGTCTCAGAAAACAGACGTGCTAGCAAGCTACTGAGTTTGCCACCAATGTATTTCTTGTATAAAACGATAAAACGAGTACGGAAGCTGGACAAATAAGATGCCAAAAACCAACCACTTTCATGTGGTATTAGACAGAAAGGAGAACCTTTTTTCTCCTCCTTTTGAAAATGTGGACGTTATCATCACTACTGTCTGATTCCAATCAATTCAAGTCTTTAGAATCAGGTAACTTATACTCTTGTCTTCATGAAAGCAAGGAATCTATATGTGTTAAACATGCTTGTATTATCATTAAACACCTTTAACTTGTTAACAAACACATCTCTTCCATAAATAAATAAATATACATTATACATATATGAATGAGGTAGATCCCCTCGACTTAACTGAAAAGTAGCTCGCCTGCAGAAAAGGTGTGAGCACCCCAGGTGTAAATTTTACATACATTTTGCCCCACGGTCAAATTGCCATCTACTTTCTGCAAAATGTTCTTTTGTGGAGGCGTTTTCAGATTGCAAATAATATCAATCAATGTTTATTTATATAGCCCTGAATCACAAGTGTCTCAAAGGGCTGCACAAGCCACAACGACATCCTCGGTTCAGAGCCCACATAAGGGCAAGGAAAAACTCACAACGCAGTGGGACGTCGATGTGAATGACTACGAGAAACCTTGGAGAGGACCGCAGATGTGGGTGACCCCCCCCTCTAGGGGTGACCGGATGCAATGGACATCGAGTGGGTCTGTTATAATATTGTGAAAGTTCAGTCCATAGTAGATCTAACATAATAGTGAGAGTCCAGTCCATAGTGGGGCCAGCTGGAGACCATCCCGAACGGAGACAAGTCAGCAGCGCAGAGATGTCCCCAACCAATGTACAGGCGAGCGGTCCACCCCGGGTCCCGACTCTGGATACCACGCCCCACCCTCTCCAAAACAAATGTATCGTTTGAAAAATCAAATATTATAAATATATAGGCAGAGTGTAAAGCGACTGGCATGGGAATCAGCACCTCCAAGTCCGAGTTCATGGTTTTCGCCCGGAAAAGGGTGGAGTGCCATCTCCGGGTTGGGGAGGAGATTTTTCCCCAAGTGGAGGAGTTCAAGTAAGAAGAGTGGATTGTGAGATCTACAGGCGGATCGGTGCGGCGTCTTCAGTAATGCGGACGCTGTATCGATCCGTTGTGGTGAAGAAGGAGCTGAGCCGGAAGGCAAAGCTCTCGATTTACCGGTCGATCTATGTTCCCATCCTCACCTATGGTCATGAGCTTTGGGTTAAAGTTAAAGTTAAAGTTAAAGTTAAAGTACCAATGATTGTCACACACACGCTAGATGTGGTGAAATTTGTCCTCTGCATTTGACCCATCCCCTTGTTCACCCCTTGGGAGTTGAGGGGAGCAGTGGGCAGCAGCGGTGCCGCGCCCGGGAATCATTTTTGGTGATTTAACCCCCAATTCCAATCTTTGATGCTGAGTGCCAAGCAGGGAGGTAATGGATCCCATTTTTATAGTATTTGGTATGACTCGACCGAGGTTTGAACTCACAACCTACCGATCTCAGGGCGGACACTCTAACCACTAGGCCACTGAGTAGTAGGGTTATGACCGAAAGGACAAGATCACGGGTACAAGCGGCCGAAATTAGTTTCCTCCGCCGGGTGGCGGGACTCTGCCTTAGAGATAGGGTGAGAAGCTCTGTCATCCGGGGGGAGCTTAAAGTAAAGCCGCTGCTCCTCCACGTTAAGAGGAGCCAGACGAGGTGGTTCGGGCATCTGGTTAGGATGCCACCCGAACGCCTCCCTAGGGAGGTGTTTCGGGCACGTCCGACCAGTAGTAGGCCACGGGGAAGACTCAGGACACGTTGGGAAGAATATGTCTCCCGGCTGGCCTGGGAACGCCTCGGGATCCCCCGGGAGGAGCTGGACGAAGTGGCTGGGGAGAGGGAAGTCTGGCCTTCTCTGCTGAGGCTGCTGCCCCCGCGACCCGACCTCGGATAAGCGGAAGAAGATGGATGGAAATCCAAATATTTACATTCAACTCACTGAGACGTCGCAACTTCACCAGACTGCAAAACACCGCAGGCGGAGCTCAACCCCAAATGCATGAAACCTATTATTTGACGCTTTGGAATTATTTAACACATGTATGCAACATTAAAATAACATGTATACATCCGGGGAAAAAAGGACAATCACCATAGGTCCCCCTTGAACTGAACAGTTGAGATGTTAAGGATCACATATGTTGAAAAAAGAGGCAGGCTTGTCCCAAATGAAATTCAGTCTTTGTGACATAATGCGTTAGCATTCAAGGGAATCACGCACAAGTCTGGCATGATTGGACTACAGATTAGTATAAGCATGCCCTCTGTGCACAACTGAACGTTGTTGCACTGCCAACCTATCAAATACATTGTTGTGTTTTAGAACCGATGGCAACAAGCAGCAGTTACATTGCTGACATTTGAACGGATGTTCCACAGTGTGTTTGTCAGAGTATCATGCTTATTTAAATGAGTGCAAACTAACAAGTGAGGCCCTTCGTCTCGCTCCGGTAGTGCATTTCCATCTGCTTGGGGATGTGGGTGTACCGAACATAACATGGCATATGAGCTGCTACATGAGCTTTCACATACTGGGAGTCAAATATATTGTACATACAAATACACATATATACTAACATACACACAAATTTTCATACATATATACATACATACACGCACACATAGGTACCTACGCTCCCGCATACATACACAAATACAGTACATACACACATACACACTCAAAGTTCGTACATCCACACGCACATTCACTGTACAAACATACATATACACATACATGTACATACAGTATACATTCACTGTACAAACATGCATATACACATACATGTACATATACATTCACTGTACAAACATGCATATACACATACATGTACATATACATTCACTGTACGAACATACATATACACATACATGTACATACAGTATACATTCACTGTACAAACATGCATATACACATACATGTACATATGCATTCACTGTACAAACATACATATACACATACATGTACATACAGTATACATTCACTGTACAAACATGCATATACACATACATGTACATATACATTCACTGTACAAACATACATATACACATACATGTACATATACATTCACTGTACAAACATGCATATACACATACATGTACATATACATTCACTGTACAAACATGCATATACACATACATGTACATATACATTCACTGTACAAACATGCATATACACATACATGTACATATACATTCACTGTACAAACATACATATACAAGTACATATACATACATACACTCATGCATATAATCACGTTTCATCAAACATATATTGACGTTGTTGCCCTACGGGAAACTGGGTAACACATGACCCACTGACAAAGCTTAACCTATTGTTACTATAACAATCTACAAGGTTAATATAGTTGGCTTCTCTTTCTTCCCCTCCATGTATCTGCTTTATTTTGTATTTAAAGTTATCATTACATATGTGTATTGTTGCATTTGAAACAATTGTATTGTTGATAATAGAGGTCCATCCATCCATCCATCTTCTTCCGCTTATCCGAGATCGGGTCGCGGGGGAAGCAGCCTAAGCAGGGAAGCCCAGACTTCCCTCTCCCCAGCCACTTCGTCCAGCTCTTCCCGGGGGATCCCGAGGCGTTCCCAGACCAGCCGGGAGACTTAGTCTTCCCAACGTGTCCTGGGTCTTCCCCGGGGCCTCCTACCTGTTGGACGTGCCCTAAACACCTCCCTAGGGAGGCGCTTGGGTGGCATCCTGACCAGATGCCCGAACCACCTCATCTGGCTCCTCTTGATGTGGAGGAGCAGCGGCTTTACTTTGAGCTCCCCCCGGATGGCAGAGCTTCTCACCCTATCTCTAAGGGAGAGCCCCGCCACCTGGCGGAGGAAACTCATTTTGGCCGCTAGTACCCGTGATCTTGTCCTTTCGGTCATAACCCAAAGCTCATGACCATAGGTGAGGATGGGAACGTAGATCGACCGGTAAATTGAGAGCTTTGCCTTCCGGCTCAGCTCCTTCTTCACCACAACGGATCGATACAGCGTCCGCATTACTGAAGACGCCGCACCGATCCGCCTGTCGATCTCACGATCCACTCTTCCCTCACTCGTGAACAAGACTCCGAGGTACTTGAACTCCTCCACTTGGGGCAGAGTCTCCTCCACAACCCGGAGATGGCACTCCACCCTTTTCTAGGCAAAAACCATGGACTCAGACTTGGAGGTGCTGATTCTCATCCCAGTCGCTTCACACTCGGCTGCGAACGGATCCAGTGAAAGCTGAAGATCCTGGCCAGATGAAGCCATCAGGACCACATCATCTGCAAAAAAACAGAGACCTAATCCTGCAGCCACCAAACCAGATCCCCTCAACGCCTTGACTGCGCCTAGACATTCTGTCCATAAAAGTTATGAACAGAATCTGTGACAAAGGGCAGCCTTGGCGGAGTCCAACCCTCACTGGAAACGTGTCCGACTTACTGCCGGCAATGCGGACCAAACTCTGGCACTGATCATACAGGGAGTGGACCGCCACATTTAGACAGTCCGATACCCCATTCTCTCTAAGCACTCCCCACAGGACTTCCCGAGGGACACAGTCGAATGCCTTCTCCAAGTCCACAAAGCACATGTAGACTGGTTGGGCAAACTCCCATGCACCCTCAAGGACCCTGCCGAGAGTATAGAGCTGGTCCACAGTTCCACAACCAGGACGAAAACCACACTGTTCCTCCTGAATCCGAGGTTCGACTATCCGGCGTAGCCTCCTCTCCAGTACACCTGAATAGACCTTACCAGGAAGGCTGAGGAGTGTGATCCCACGATAGTTAGAACACATCCTCCGGTTCTCCTTCTTAAAGAGAGGAACCACCACCCCGGTCTGCCAATCCAGAGGTACCGCCCCCGATGTCCATGCGATGCTAATAGAGGTAATTAATGTTATTATGCATTATCATTAGTGCTATTTCTATTGGTATTTGTATTGCTCCATTTGTAGTGTAATAATCTTCAATGTCATTTCTGTATTATTTATTTCACTAACTGCTTCTTTGTTATCACTTTTACCATCATATTTGTACATATCCTATTTGCTGATGTTGTTCTATTGTTGTTGTTGTTATTGTTGTATTTCTTGTTGTTGTTGTCTCTCTGTCTAATCCCCCTCTTGTCCCTGCAATTTCCTCCTCTGTCTTCCTTTTTTTCTTCTTTCTATCCCTTCCCGCTCCGGCCTGGCTGCACCAAGTAATAATAAAAATCCATTGCATAAAGTCAAATACAATGTGTACAGCCGATACGGGCATCTACATCAACAATATGATTTGCCTGAGTAGCTGGACAGGACAAAAGAAAAAAAAAAGTAAAAAAATAAAGTGGGTTATTGCAAACGTCTATCTTCTTTTAGCTATATTTTCTTAGTGTATGTTGAACAGGGTGATAGAATGATTAGTGTATGTTGAACAGGGTGATAGAATGGACGGTTGAATGCACATTAAGACGTTAAGACTGTGTGTGGGTGTGAACATATTTTAACACAGCACATAAACAGAGCCGTTAATAACAATAACACAGAAAATATCAAGTCTGATTTTACAGCTCTGGGAACTGCAGCAGCAATTTTGACATCATTCTGTAAGACAATAAAGCCTACGTTTTTGTCTTTGACGGGTGCTGTAATTCATTGTTTTGCTTTTGCAGGAGGTGCCAGCCATTATATATTTTAGATCGTGCATTTGTCAGACTCGGCTTTGTGGGGACTTGTGAACATATTTTAGCAAAACTACCAGCCAGGATGCTACCAAAAAGCTTCCAGTCTACTTTATTGCACATTGCTGCTATTATGGCTTTTTCTAATGCCGATTGTGGACACAGCGAGTATAACACCGAGCATATTGAGTATTAGTGCTTTGGACAGGCATAGAATGGGTGGCAGGTGTCAACGTGGCAGCTCTGTCACTTCGAATTGTGTTGTCCGTGAGTCGGTATGTGTCAAACACGGAGCTGGGGTTTAAAAGGAACCGGAGAAACAGGCAGTATTTGTTGGAATGGAAACTTGAAAGTAATGAAATAATTTGCACTACACTAAAAATGTAATGAGTTTTTGGGCAGCCATTTAGGATACTAATTGTACATGTTGTCAGGGGGAAAAAAATCACGTCACATTTACCTAACAAAGCCACCTCGACTTTTGGTTATACCAGGGGTCGGCTAACCCGAAACGTTGAAAGAGACATATTGGACCAAAAATAAAATAAACTAAACTGTTTGGAACCGCAAAAAATGAAAAGTGTTATAATGAAGACAACACATGACTTAAGTGTCTATATTAGCTATAATAGCCTATTATCAAAATTACTTTAAAAGTCTTATAAAAGTGTTATAATGAAGTCAACACATGATGTAAGTGTCTATATTAGCCTACTATCAAAATGACTATGTGTCGCAGGCTGAAGCAAATCTTCGTTGACAGAAATGTTGAAATTGAATATTTTATCTACCTATTTTTACAACATTAGAAACCATTAGTAAATCAGAGGCTACTCAGAGGGTGAGATAACTCCTGGAAATTACTGACTTTTAATGGCCAACGGTATATATGTGTGTGTCCAAGTTAAAGTAAACGGCAGGCTGTCTTCTTTAATAGATTTATTACAATCTTTGGCAAACTAGGTCATGTTTGCTGTGGTCTGGAACAACATGGCATACAAACAACTATCTGAAATGAAGCCAATATTACATACAGATAATGTGTCATGAGACGTGCCAATATAAGTTATATACAAAGAGGATACAAGTAAAGGATATAAAATTAGCTCTAATATACCTACAAATGAGGCACAATGATGCAATATGTACGTACAGCTAGCCTAAATAGCATGTTAGCATCGGTTAGCTTGCAGTCATGCACTGACCAAATATGCCTGATTAGCACTCCAACAAGTCAATAAAATCAACAAAGTGCACTTTTGTGTATTCACGCACAGCATAAAAAGCTTGGTGGACAAAATGAGACAATGAGACATGTAAACAAACTGTTGCGTCACAGTGCACGCTATGGTGAGTTCAAGAACCGCCAAACTTAGTAGGACAAAACAATTTTCACCAAATACTCTCATCAATGAAGCATACACACAAACATATTAAACAGGGGGCTTTCTAACAATTGGGAAGGTTTGCGTCATGTTTGTCTTCAAACAAAAAATGTACTAAAACAAAAACAAAAAAATGTTCTCTATGTGTACAGCTCCACTAATGGACATTGGAGTGTTACTTTCAAAGGCAAAATTAAAGTATTGCTAGAAACATAATTTTATATGGGACTTTATTGTATTATATGTATAGTACATGTTCTAAAAAGAAAAAAGCATAGTATATTTAAATATACTAAATGTAAAAAAGGGAATACATATTCAAAATAAGATCATTAAATGAAATCTAGTTTGGTTACGCCATCATGAGCGCAACACAAGCTTGTAAAAGTTTCAACTACAATTCTAAATAAGATGTCAAAAGCAAACTGAAATAAAATACACACAGCTTAAAGATTGGTCAATACTTATTTAAATTTAGTAATACATAAATATCAATCAATCAATCAATCAATCAATGTTTATTTATATAGCCCTAAATCACAAGTGTCTCAAAGGGCTGTACAAGCCACAACGACATCCTCGGTGTCGAGTGGGTCTGACATAAATATGATGATTTATCAAAATATAAAAGAAATATACCTGAACAGGACGCTCATGATGATTACATCAAAAAGTAACGCTATGAATCGCTCGTTTTTCCAAGTTTTTGGGGCATTTTTATGCCATTTCCAAGCATCTCCTTTTTATTATCGTTGATTTTAAATGGTCAAACTAATGCATATTATATATGCATGCCCTAGTAAACAAAAAAAAAGTCATATTTATTTTGATTGTTACATTTATAAGTACATTTGTGCAGGTGGGTGCGAATGTACACATTACCAGAGCTGTACACACATCTTTTTCCATTTTCAATCCCTTTTTTAAAAAGATGCTCCAGGGAGCCACTAGGGCGGCACTAAGGAGACGCATGCGGCTCTAGAGCCGCGGGTTGCTGACCCCCGGGTTATATGAAGTGTAGTGAACTGTGACATTTTAACAGCTAGTCGTTCACCTAGCATACACTCGTGCAGTGTTTGTCAACCACTGTGCCGCGGCACACTAGTGTGCCGTGAGATATTGTCTGGTGTGCCGTGGGAGATTATGTCATTTCACCCAATTGGGTTAAAAAATATTTTTGCAAACCAGTAATTATAATCCGCAAATGTGCCGTTGTTGAGTGTCTGTGCTGTCTAGAGCTCGGCATATCAGTAGGTGGCAGCAGGTAGCTAATTGCTTTGTAGATGTCGGGAACATGGTTTGTCGTGTTAACATTATGCGGGAGGCAGCGTGCAGGTAAAAAGGTATCTAATGCTTAAAACCAAAAATAAACAAAAGGCGAGTGCCGCTAAGAAAAGACATTAAAGCTTAGGGATGGCTATGCTAAACGAAGCTGAAACTGAACAGGCTGCAAAGTAAACAAAAACAGAATGCTGGACGACAGCAAAGACTTACAGCGTGTGGAGCAGCAGACGGCGTCCACAAAGTACATCCGTACATGACATGATAATTAACAACAAAATAGGAGCGCAAGACAAGAACTAAAACACTACACAGAGGAAAACAGCAAAAAACTCAAAATAAGTCACGTTGTGATGTGACAGGTGGTGACAATACACCTACTTTGAGACAAAAGCTATATTGATGCATGCTTGGTTATGGTTTAAAGTCATATCCAACAATTGCGAGAACGACTTTTTAGAGTCAATATCGGCTGCTGAGTGTCATTGTTTAAAGGCCTACTGAAACCCACTACTACCGACCACGCAGTCTAATAGTTTATATATCAATGATGAAATCTTAACATTGCAACACATAACAATACGGCCGGGTTAACTTATAAAGTGCCATTTTAAATTTCCCGGGAAACTTCCGGCTGAAAACGTCTAGGTATGATGATGTTTGCGCATGACGTCAAGGGTTGAAGCAGACATTTTGGAAAAGCACGGTCGCCAGCTTAAATCATCTGTTTTCACCACATAATTCCACAGTATTCTGGACATCTGTGTTGGTGAATCTTTTGCAATTTGTTCAATTAACAATGGAGACTGCAAAGAAGAAAGCTGTAGGTGGGATCGGTGTATTAGCGGCTGGCTACAACAACACAACCAGGAGGACTTTGAGTTGGATAGCAGACGCACTACCGTGAGTACAGCTTTGGCTTCTAAACATTTGATCGCTTGCCCGTACGTGCGTGGCGCTATGTGCATGTCACGCACGCAACTTTGGGGAAATATATGTTTCTTGCCGACTCTGATGGCGGCCGGAGTGTCGTCGAAAGCTACAACGCCCGCCGCGCCGCTGTCCTCCCCTTAACTTCCTCCGTCTCCGGGCCGCCGACCGCATCGATGATCGGGTGAAGTCCTTCGTCGCGCCGTCGATCGCTGGAACGCAGGTGAGCACGGGTCGTGATGAGCAGATGAGAGCTGGCGTAGGTGGAGAGCTAATGTTTTTAGCATAGCTCTGTCGAGGTCCCGTAGCTAAGTTAGCTTCAATGGCGCCGTTAGCAACAGCATTGCTAGGCTTCGCCAGGCGGTACAGCATTAACCGTGTGGTTACAGGTCCAGGGTTTAATAGTAAAAGTAGTATTGTTGATCTTCTGTCTATCCTTCCAGTCAGGGGCTTATTTCGTCTGTTTCTATCTGCAGTTAAGCACGATGCTATCACGTTAGCTCCGTAGCTAAAGTGCTTTGCCGACGTATTGTCGTGGAGATAAAAGTCACTGTGAATGTCCATTTCGCGTTCTCGACTCTCATTTTCAAGAGGATATAGTATCCGAGGTGGTTTAAAATACAAATCCCTGATCCACAATAGAAAAAGGAGAGACTGTGGAATCCAACGAGCCCTTTTAACTAAGTTACGGTCAGAGCGAAAAAAGATACGTCCTGCACTGCACTCTAATCCTTCACTCTCACGTTCCTCATCCACAAATCTTTCATCCTGGCTCAAATTAATGGGGTAATTGTTGCTTTCTCGGTCCGAATCGCTCTCGCTGCTGGTGTAAACAATGGGGAAATGTGAGGAGCCCTTCAACCTGTGACGTCACGCTACTTCCGGTACAGACAAGGCTTTTTTTTTATCAGCGACCAAAACTTTATCGTCGATGTTCTCTACTAAATTATTTCAGCAAAAATATGGCAATATGGCAAATGATCAAGTATGACACATAGAATGGATCTGCTATCCCCGTTTAAATAAGAACATTTCATTTCAGTAGGCCTTTAATGTTTTCTGCTGGTGGTGTGCCTTGAGATTTTGTCAATGAAAAAAATGCGCCCGGCCTCAAAAAAGGTTGAAAAACACTGCACTAGTGAACCCACATAAACAAACTCATGAGATTCAGTGAATAAATCCACGATTCCCTTCCCACCCAGTAAAAGGGCTGAATGTTAACTGCCTTTCTTTTGCAAGTGAAAAGGTTCGGTGACAATAGATGAGCCTCACAGTCAAATATCAGAAAGGTCAAAACGTGGAAAGGGACTTAGTGAAAATGTGAAATGTTGCAGTCTTGACAATTTGAAGCTGTTATATTCAGAATCTAATCCTCAGGTGGCCATTTTCCTCTTTTTTTGAAGAGCCTGCATCGCGTATCTCCATCCCGTCTGTGATCTCGCTCTCTCGCTCGCTCGCTCGCTTCCTCTCCATCCCTCTCAATCTGTCTCTCGGAGGAGAGGTTAGAGAACAGCTTGGGAGGGACACGTTAGAGAGAATGATGGAGAATGCAGCTAAAAGGTTAAGGAGGCTGAAATGCCGCCGCAAAAGGACGGCCCAAAAAATTCACACCGCGCTTCAGCTGCTCTCAAAATAACGAAGCAAAAAAGCTATGAAGAAAAAAAAAAAAAGCTGATAACTGTCTCCCTGCCTGTCTAGAGGCGGATAATAGAGAGAGACATGTTAACGCCACAGGCTTCGGAGTATGATAGGGACCTCCGGTGTCACGCTGCTGGCCATGCGAGGCAAAATCAACCACGTTGCACACGTCACTGTGATCAATCACTGCTCACCAGACTGTTGCTGACTTAACACCTCTCAGCTGCTGCTGAAGGAGGGATGTAAAAATCTAACATCCATCATTTTCCATTCGTGACCGGACTCATCGAGGCTTTAACCCTGTAAGACCCAAATATAGAAAAACCCCCAAAAAAAATATTTGACCTTTCAGATGTTGTTGTAAGAGGCATTTAAAGCAGGAATTGAAGAGTAAAAAAAAAAAAAAAAAAAGTACCGTATTTTCCGCACCATAAGCCGCACCTAAAAACCACAAATGTTCTCAAAAGCTGACAGTGCGGCTAATAACCGGGTGCGCTTTGTATATGGATTAATATTAATATTTATTTTCATAAAGTTTAGGTCTCGCAACTACGGTAAACAGCTGCCATCTTTTTTCCCCGTAGAAGAGGAAGCGCTTCTTCTTCTACGGTAAGCAACCGCACCCGCCCCCGTAGAAGAAGAAGCGCGCGGATATTACGTTTCATTTAATTTGTGTGTTTCTGTAAAGACCACAAAATGGCTCCTACTAAGAGACACGCGTACAAGGTTCCGCTGACTTTTGATATTCATGTGAACCGCACTGTGGATACAACGGGAGCACGTACGGTGAATATCCGTTAGCTTGCCATGCTAACGTCCAGAAACTTCCACCCACGGTGATATTCAAAAGGAAGACCTTGCCAAAAGAGAACTTTCAGCTGCTGCTGAAGGAGGGATGTAAAAATGTAACATCCATCATTTTCCATTCGTGACCGGACTCATCGAGGCTTTAACCCTGTAAGACCCAAATATAGAAAAACCTCAAAAAAAAAAAAATTTGACCTTTCAGATGTTGTTGTAAGAGGCATTTTAAAGCAGGAATTGAAGAGTTAAAAAAAAAAAAAAAAAGTACCGTATTTTCCGCACCATAAGCCGCACCTAAAAACCACAAATGTTCTCAAAAGCTGACAGTGCGGCTAATAACCCGGTGCGCTTTGTATATGGATTCATATTAATATTTATTTTCATAAAGTTTAGGTCTCGCAACTACGGTAAACAGCCGCCATCTTTTTTCCCCGTAGAAGAGGAAGCGCTTCTTCTTCTACGGTAAGCAACCGCCCCCATAGAAGAGGAAGCGCTTCTTCTTCTACTGTAAGCAACCGCACCCGCCCCCGTAGAAGAAGAAGCGCGCGGATATTACTTTTCATTTCATTTGTGTGTTTCTGTAAAGACCACAAAATGGCTCCTACTAAGAGACACGCGTACAAGGTTCCGCTGACTTTTGATATTCATGTGAACCGCACTGTGGATACAACGGGAGCACGTACGGTGAATATCCGTTAGCTTGCCATGCTAACGGCCAGAAACTTCCACCCACGGTGATATTCAAAAGGAAGACCTTGCCAAAAGAGAACTTTCCAGCCGGCGTCATCATAAAAGCTAACTCGAAGGGATGGATTGATGAAGAAAAGATGAGCGAGTGGTTGATGGACGTTTACGCGAAGAGACCGGGTGACACCGAAGAAGAAGAAGAATTCGAGGGATTTGTGGATGAGTAATAACTTCAGAACATGAGCTTTAAATGTTTATTTTGTGTGTTGTGTGACATTAACGTTCGAGCAACGTTGAGTTATTGATGTTGCTATTGCTCTGCACTATTTTGAGTCTTACTATTTTTGTGATTGCACATTTGCACATTACATTTTGGGAGTGAACAGAGTTGTTAGAACGCTGGTTTGTAATATATTATTAAAGTTTGACTGACCTATCCGACTGTTTTTTTTGACATTCCCTTTAGCGTAGCGTAGGTGCGGCTAATAGCACGGGGCGGCTAATAGGTAAACAAAGTTTTGAAATATACCATTCATTGAAAGTGCGGCTAATAACACGGGGCGGCTTATGGTGCGGAAAATACGGTATGTATGTTTTTAGAGAAATGTTGTAATATTGCAACATTGGGCTTTGATGGGAGCAGAATTTCTGTATTTGTACTCACGTTGTCTGAACAACTAAGGGTTCATTTGCAGGGTTGATTGCTTACTTAGCCCCATAACGGTATATACCATTAATAATAATCACACATTAGTTATGTTTTTATGAAGTCATTTATTACAAATATAAAAAATATTAAACAAGATAAAACTCTTAAACAACGCTTTCCCCACCTCTTTTATAATTGCAACAATTGTATCAGTTATCAGTTATTGTCACCCATGTATGTCGCGGACTCAACGTCTAGGTCCAGGGCAGTGACGTGCGGTCACTAGATCATGGAAAGAAAAAAAAAGTAAAAAGAAAAAAAATTTATTAAATTGTTATATGTATTCAGTGATTATACTATAAAGTTATTTTCCATTTAACTTCACCAGTTTTAGATTATTTGTATTCAAAATCGCTGAATTTTCACGTTTGCCGTTCAAATACTGAGAAGAGACGGTGCGGTGATCAGCAGCAGCCTCACCATGGATTGCGGACTCGGCTAACTGCTGGCCTGCTGTGCAGTGAGATCGTATTGCTATATGAATTATATTATACATTTCCATAGTTTAGTTAGCTGAGGTATATAATGTACAGTGTATTTTGTCAACGACTGTATGTGTGTAAAGTATTTCTTGTGCTGAGCGATCATAAAACTGCTGCGAAGACGCACTGTGGGAGGCTCGCAGTAACCCCGCCTCCTTGTGCCAAGCACCCCCGCCGCAGAATGCACCGCCCGACGGGAGCGCCACACCAACCAAAGCCCACACCCAAACCCTCCACGTGCAAGACCGAATCCACCCAAAAAACGTCACTTAACAAGAAGCCTAAAAGTGCAAAAACAACAATGCTCGCGCCGGAGGAGCCGTGAACGAGTGCAGGGACACAACATTAGGTACACCTGCAGACTGCAGCACGGATTTCATATTTCATTCATTCACAACTCCTCCAACACGAACACCACTGTTCCCGCACTTATAAGTAAAGGTAAGACCATAATAACGTTTTTTTTTATTAAATGTGCTTTTTTGTGTGCTACAGTTTGTATGTGTAAAGTTAAAGTTAAGTTAAAGTACCAATGATTGTCACACACACACTAGGTGTGGTGAAATTTGTTTTCTGCATTTGACCCATCCCCTTGATCACCCCCTGGGAGGTGAGGGGAGCAGTGGGCAGCAGCGGCGCCGCGCCCGGGAATAATTTTGGTGATTCAACCCCCAATCCCAACCCTTGATGCTGAGTGCCAAGCAGGGAAGAATGCTGGTATGAGCTTTTAAACATAACCCGTTAACTGCTGCCAATCAAATGGTGAATAAGATACTCTTTAGGGTTCATATGTTTGTAAATCTGACTGTGATGAAGTCAGTGCCTCACCAGTCATGAACCTCACCGCACGTCACTGGTCCGGGGTATATAAAGTCACCAAAAACGACCATTGTGTGTGTGTGGACAAGGATACGATTAGGTGGGATTTACCCTGGATAACCTTAGGCCTGTAGATTAATTCAAAGTAATTACGCTTTTTCAAGTAACCCACAAAATGTGTAGGTCTTTGCAGGCAGATTTCCATTAAATTATTCCAAGAACAGGCTTGTTATTTATATTAAGAGCGAAAGTAATGCATGTGTGTGTCTTCTGCAGTTGTAATCCTCGTCTGGTTTAGTCTGGTTCAGTCTGGTTCATCACATGAGGGCAATTGTTCTTACTCATGTTTCCAACAAGTCAAGAAAGGAGTCTACGGATATTCTCATTGTTCTCTGGATGAGAGGCGAAACGTCTTCTAAGACAAACCAAACAGTCCAGTTGCGATCGACAGAATGCCCTGAGAATTAGTCACGAAAATAAGAAGGGTGTTGTGTATTAAGGTAAAAATGCAAATGTAATGTTGCATGAAAACAGTTGGATAATTCATTCACTTGAGAAAAATATTAGTGAATGGGGACACATGACGCTTGACTGAGCTGAGAGACAAACCACAGGCAACAGATAGTTTTTCTGTGTTCGCGTGTGTCCTCTATTCGTCTCAGTTCCTCGACAATTGAAGAATCGAGCAATTAGGTTAACTGTGAAAGGCGAACAGTCCAACAGCGGGGGGCCTCTGAAAGGGAACTTCCTGCTTAAGTCAAATCTTGCATCTCAAACCAATGTGACTTGACTCACTTGGGTCAATGACCACCCTCGACGCTCAAAGTAGACTGACTAAGTCTTCTATGTAATTTTTAAAGGAGGGCATCGACTGTTGTCAAGCCACAAAGGCCAATATTTACTGTCGTCTTGGAGAATGTTCTCCCGTTCGTCTTGCAACAGAGATTTCCTTGGCCAGACCGTCATTTCCTGGGGCACTACTGAGCAGGTCAACCAGTGGAGCACTGTGGAGTATTACTGGCTACTTTGTCAAGACTCCCTGAGGTCTAACCAAGATTGGGTTTCCAGTGGAACCCCCAGCATGTATCTGATTCAGCATTCACAAACCTGCAAATGTACTGATTTTTGATACAGGTATTTATTGTTTTCAACCCTGAGTAGGTAGTAGTTTAGGAATATTTGATAATACAGCATACAATGTACATACGGTTAAGGATGTAAAGATATGAAAATGTAATATCACGGCTATTGTGACCAAAATTATCACAGTTATCATTATTATCGCGGTATTGTTAATGTATTTATACAGACACTGAAACCTTCAACCAAGTTTTATTAAAGAAATAACTATAATACATTAACACACAATATACTTTCTCGGCAGAAGAAAAATAATTGTTGTTAAGAGCCATGTTTCTATTCGAGTGTTAATATTAGAGATGTCCGATATTATCGGCCGATAAATGCTTTAAAATGTAATATCGGAAATTATCGGTATCGGGTTTTTTATTATCAGTATCGTTTTTTAAAAAATTAAATCAACATAAAAAACACAAGATACACTTACAATTAGTGCACCAACCCAAAAAAAACTCCCTCCCCCATTCACACTCATTCACACAAAAGGGTTGTTTCTTTCTGTTATTAATACTCTGGTTCCTACATTAAATATCAATATATATCAATACAGTCTGCAAGGGATACAGTCTGTAAGCACACATGATTGTGCGTGCTGCTGGTCCACTAATAGTACTAACCTTTTACAGTTCATTTTACTCATTTCCATTAATTAATAGTTTTCATGTAACTGTTTTTATATTGTTTTACTTTCTTTTTTATTCAATAATTTTTTTTAAATTTATATATCTGATTTATTTTTAATTTTTAAAAAGGACCTTATCTTTACCATACCTCGTTGTCCAAATTGGGCATAATAATGTGTTAATTCCACGACTGTATATATCGGTATCGGTTGATATCAGTATTGGTAATTAAGAGTTGGACAATATCGGAATATCGGATATCGGCAAAAAGCCATTATCGGACATCCCTAGTTAATATGGTTTTTTTCCATCTTAATTTGTACAAGCTTTACAATGTTTTATTTTATTGATAACAGCAAATTGAGTGTTCACTTTGCTTCCATAAAAAAATAAACTTCAGTCCTATTCCTCCGTGTGTGGATTGATCACTCTTTCTAAGAAAGCACGGCCGGTAGGTTCAATATGTACAAATGAATATCTTAGTTGCTAAGACATTAATATGTTTTTTACAAGTTTAGCTTGTAGTATGTCGGTTCCTATTGTGGAAAGATGGTATGTTAATGGTTTGTATTCATGTTAGCATTTAAGCTAGCTAGAAAGCTAGCACTAGTCGGTCTGTCAAGCGGCGTTGTCCAATTGATGACAGGCAGACCACCCGCAGAACGAGGCTGTTAAAACCATTAAAATGGATGAATAGAGCTAAAGACATCATGTACCGTATTTTCCAGACTATAAGGCGCTCTTAAAATAATTGTTTTCCCTCAAAACTCGCCATTACTTTGCTGCTTGAGTTGGCCGTCTGTCTATGTGGGTCTAATTATCTCCCTCCCACTACCTTTTGAGCTGTCCTCCCCCCATGTTACAACGCCCCTGACGCATAATTCTGATACAGTGTCTTTCCAGAGAAGAAATACAGAGATATCTCTAAATCTAAGCGTTCATTCACAGATACCACTCAGCAGAAACAAGGCAAAACAACCCATTGCCAAGTTCACTTTCTTCTGAATAATAATATACTACTGTATTTTCCGGACTATAAGACGCACTTAAAATCCTTAAAATCTTTCTACTGATATTGCTTTTCTACAGGAAACCCATTTGAAAACTGAACATTTAAAATATCTGAAAATAGGATGGGTTGGTGAAATAGTTGGTGTTGGACTGTCCTCTAAAAGATCTGGTGTTGCTATAATGTTTAACAAAAAGATTAACTATATTATAAATAGTGTATTTTTAGATCCAGAGGGTAAATATATGATTATTAACTGCCATATAGATAATAACAATATCACACTGGTAAACTTATATGCACCCAATGATGATAAACCTTCATTCTTTGGTGACATGGAGCTCAAATTGGCAGATTATGTTGATTCTGATATTATTATGGGTGGAGATCTAAATTGAACAATAAATCCAAACATTGATAAAACTGGTAAGATCGTTAAACCCAAGAAATCTGTTTTTTCTCTTCTGAAAATAATGTAAACTCTTAACCTAATAGATATTTGGAGAACCTTAAATCCATATGAGAAGGATTTTACTTTTTATTCAAACAGACATCAGTCATTTTCAAGACTTGATATGTTCTTTGTTCCAAAGGCAATTGTAGAAAACGTGCAGGCTAAAATTCACCCAATAATTATTTCTGATCATAGTCCAATTCAAATCGACGTAAGCTTTCCTCCTGTCGCTTTCCAATTCAAACAATGGAAAATTAATATTTCTTTATTGGATAGTGAGGAAAATAAATTACGAATTAAAGAATTCATTTCAGATTTTATTAAAAATAACCAGGATTCTGTCTCTGACATTTCCACAATATGGGAAGCACTTAAATGTTGTGTAAGAGGAGAACTTATTAGGATTGCAAGCTTTAAAAATAAAAAACAACGTGCTGAAGAAAATGAATTATTGAATGGAATCAAACAATTGCAAGACACGTTGGCCAAACAGTATAATCAGGAAACATGGATCAAACTTTGCAAACAAAGAATGCAATATGATAATATAATGAAGCAAGAGGTTGAATATAAAATTAATAGGGCAAAATTAAAGTTTCATGAATACGGCGAGCAAGCTGGAAAGCTCCTTGCTTTAAGATTAAAGAAGCAGATGACTAGAAATCATATATCTAATATTAAACTTTCAAATGTTAGTATTACTGTTGATCCCAAGCAAATCAATGAAACGTTTAGAACATTTTATACAAATTTATACAAGCCTGAGAAAGATTGTAGCATAGAAGCTATGCGATCATATTTAGACGCAATACAACTGCCATCCTTATCAGAGCATGACATAAAATTTCTGGAGGAACCTATACAATTAATGGAAATTCAAAAAGCTATAAATTCATTTGCAAAAAATAAATCTCCTGGCCCTGATGGCTACAATACAGAATTTTATCAAATATTCAGTGAAGATTTGTCTCCTCTATTATTACAAATGTACCAATCTTCATTTAATAAACAATTCTTTTCTCCAACCTTCAATTTTTCTCATATCTCATTGATACATAAAAAGGATGAAGACCCATTGAATTGCAGTAATTATCGTCCTTTATCCCTAGCCAATATGGACAATAAAATATTGGCAAAAATCTTAGCCACACGATTATCAAATGTAATAGGAAAATTAATTCATACTGACCAAACTGGCTTCATGGTAGGTCGACAATCTTCAGACAATACAAGGAAATTGTTTAATGTTATTTACTATGCTAGAAGTCTCCCTTATCCCACAGCAGTATGTACTGTTGATGCGGAGAAGGCTTTCGACCGCATAAACTGGTCATTTATGTTTTGCACATTACGTAAATTTGGATTTGGAGATAATTTTATACAATGGATTAAGATGCTTTATACAAGACCCATGGCATCAGTCAAAACCAATAATCATATTTCAGAACCTTTTTCGTTAAAAAGAGGAGTAAAACAGGGATGTCCTGCATCTGGATTATTATTTAATTTGGTTA
The DNA here is from genome assembly GCF_033978785.1 of Entelurus aequoreus. NCBI lineage: Eukaryota > Metazoa > Chordata > Actinopteri > Syngnathiformes > Syngnathidae > Entelurus > Entelurus aequoreus. Next base: position 78,937,490 of record NC_084734.1, on the reverse strand, counting down.
TTGAACCCTTAGCTGCAAAAATAAGAAGTGAAAATAATATTCATGGTATAAAAATTGGCTCTCAGTATAATAAGCTGTCGATGTATTGTGACGACATAATTCTCTACCTGTCAAATGTTAACTCCTCTCTTCACTATATCAATAATGTCATTACTGAATATGGCTGTTTATCAGGGTATAAAGTCAATTGGGACAAATGTGAAATATTACCACTTAATAAACACTGCAAGAAATCACAAGTTCAGAACTCCAAAATTAAATGGAAAGAGGCAGAAATCATATATCTAGGACTACACATTACACCAAACCTTTATGCAAGTAGAGATCTAAATCTTAAACATTTAAAAAATAAGATAGAATCCAAAATGGAACGCTGGTCACGTCTCCAAATATCACTTTGGGGTCGTGTGAACATAGTAAAAATGAGTATACTGCCAGCAGTTAATTATATACTGAAAATGATGCCTGTCCTAATTAATAAAAGTTGGTTTAAGAAAATACATACAATGATATCACATTTTATATGGTGTGGAAAGAAGGCCAGATGCTCATACTTAAGGTTGTCTTGTACACCAGATAAAGGAGGACTACAATTACCAAACTTATTACATTATTATATCTCCTTCGGTTGTGAACAAGCAAGCCACTTATTTCATTCTTCTGCGGATAAAGATTGGATCAACATAGAAAAAAATATGTTAATGAATTTGGACATTGATTTGGGGAGCTTATATTATATTAAAAAAAATACCTAATGAATTGAGGCAGAGCCCAATAGAAGCCACCTTTAACATTCTAAAACTGTGCCAGAATATACTAGGAATCAACCCAATGACATCTGTAAATCAACCGCTTTGGTACAATCCTAATATCATAATTAATACAAATGTGGTTAAATGGACAACATGGAAAGACAGAGGTATTACTAAACCTCATCATATTATTAATAAAAACTATTTTAAACTGTTCAATGATTTAGTTGAACAATATAATGTACCCAGAAATCATTTTTTAAATTGTATCTCATTAAAACATGCTGTAAATAAATGCATATCCTCTGAAAGTATGTCTTTAAATAGCCATGAACTGGAAGATGCACTTTTTAATCAAGATACAATTAAGAAATTAATTAAACTATTTTATGGAATAATAAATGAACACCACACTAGAAATGCAAATGATGCATGTGTTCGGAAATGGATGATGGACTTAAACATTTTCGATGAAAGAGACATATCATGGAATGATATTTGGAAAAATGCCAATAAGCCATTTAGAAGCATTAAAGATAAACTGACTCAATTTAAGATATTGAATAGATTGTATTTTACATCTTCTCAGCTGTTTAAAATTGGTGTAGTAGATAGCAAGTTATGTATGAGGTGTCGGGCAGCTGAGGGAACTCTTGTTCATTTATTGTGGGAATGTCAGAGAATAAAAGAGTTATGGTTGAAAACAACAAAAGAAGCAATCACATTCCTTAATATAAACATCCCAATGACACTGCAAACTTGTATTCTTGGGGATCTCCATCAATTTAGTAATGTGTCATCAAAGAGTAAAAATGCTTTTCTTTCAATATGCATAATAACAAAAAGGGTAATATTTAAAAAATGGATAGCTGTTGATAGTCCAACTCATACTGACTGGTATACACAAGCTATGGAGATGATATCAGTAGAACAAACTGCATTTAGTTTAGATAATAATGAGTCATATATTGGAATATGGGTTCCATTATTTAAATTTGTTTCAACTATTAAATGAACCAAAATATGACTTATTATATCTTTGTGGAAAATATTGGACACAGTGTGTTGTCAGGCTTGTGAGATGTGATGCAGGTGTGGGCCACTGTCACACTATTGTTCATTTCTAATTTTTTTAAATTATTTTTTATTAATTTTTTAATGATAATATCAATGAGGGTTGTTTTTTTTAATCACTGCTATTTTGAAATCATTACCAATATTGATGGTGTTGTCGATAATGTTCATTTTTGTTTCACTACATTTGTATTGTTCCGTGTCATGTTTGCGTGTCCTCAATTGCTCTGTTTGTTGTTATTCCTAACATTGGTGGGACGGGTTTGGTTTTGGAATTGGATTGCATTGTTGTGGTATTGTTGTGTATTGTTTTGTTGATTGATTAATAAAAAAATAAAAAAATAATTTTTTTTTTTTTTTTTTCTTCTCAAAAATGGACGGAAAAATTCTGGTTTTCCTTACCGACCTCGAAGCTATTTTATTTGGTACATGGTGTAATGATAAGTGTGACCAGTAGATGGCAGTCAAACATAAGAGATACGTGTAGACTGCACTATGATGGCAATATGACTCAAGTAAACAACACCAACATTTTATATGTTCCATTGACAATATAGAACATTACACACGGGGCTTAAAAATCCATCAAAATGTTTTACTACGACTTTGGTAAGCTATGAAGTCACACCGCTTGATGTGCTTCAACATACGAGTATTATTATGGTGTGTGTATAAGGTAAGACATATTATCTGGCGTGTCGTTTTGCAATATTATGCAAAAGCAACTTTTCTTACCTTCTGGTACCTGCTGATCTGTATTTGGGATCTGCATAAATCCTGAAAAATTGTGCGTGTCCGCCTTTGTAGTCCATGAGGACACCGTAGTCGATAAGTTTCTTCTTTTTATGGGACATTCATCCTCTGCTGTTGCCATTTCTAATATAAAGTAGAGTAAAGTTCTTATTATATCTGTCAGTAAACTCGCCATGAAAGCGCTTAAACTTACCGGTGTAGTGACTTTAAATTATTCACCCAAGGAACTTCAGTTATTAGAAAGTTCCGGTCGGACAGTTTTTCACGGGACACATTTCCGGTGTTGTTGTTTCCGGATAAGGAGATGCTGCTCCGTTATTGAATTAATCCGTCCTTGCACGCTACACCGCTACAACAAAGATGACGGAGAAAAGACGCTGTCGAAGTTGAGCCACGTAAATAAGACCGCCCACAAAACGGTGCATCCTGAAGCGACTGTCAGAAAGCGGCTTGAAGATGATCTGTAAAACATAATCTATGCAACATTTTGACCAAAGAACCACTATTACATGTTATGTAGACCACAAGGAAGTGTTTTCAATTTAGAAAAATAATAATAATATGACTCCTTTGATGCGCCCTATAATCAGGTGCGCCTTATATATGAAAATGCATCAAAAATAGACCATTCATAGGCAGTGCGCCTTATAATCCGGTGTGCCCTATGGTCCGGAAAATACGGTCATAAGAAAAAGATGACATGTTAATACTAATAATGAACACAAACAAAATATTTGTCTTTCAATATTATATATGGGTAATGGTTATTTAGCCATTTTATTAGACTACTGCATTTCAAATTACAGATCAATTCTCAATTTTCACTTTTAGCGTGAGTGAGGAAGATGTGAAGAATGCACGATAAAGTAAGACCTGATAAGTACGAAAAAGAAAGCGTTTATACAATATTATCTGCTCACAGATGGTACCCGGTGGTTGTTTGAGGAAACTGAACTCTATTATCGCGTGGATTGCCGACCAGTGGGAAACACTAAGTTTCACCTAACATAATGAATAATCGTGATTAATATTGTGATTTCAATATTGATGAAAATAACCGTGATAGTTATTTTGGCTATAATCATGCAGCTGTAACTACTGTGAATGTTGGGAATCTAATGTATTTCACAGCTTTCATACATCCTCAGCCACATTTCAACAGAAATAAAAGATGTCCAAAGTTTCTGCTAAGGGTGTCTGTATGTGTGTTTGCAAAGCCTTGGATGGGGTTGATCAGTACTGACACCAGGATGTCTAACAACACTTTGTTGCCTGCACAAAAATGATACTTGGACTGCTCAAAATAGAGGCAAATTGTAGCACAGATTTTGTGGCACTTATCTCAAATAGACTCATCATGAGCACTGCATTTCAAGAAGGATGATCCCAGAGTGTCTCTCAGAAGCGGTTACTCAGATAGACTGTTGTGGAAAAACTCTGAGGACAGTTGTTGCTCACTGAGAGACCCCCTGTAAAATAATGTGAATATTATACAAAAAGATGGGACTTAAAAAATAAATACATACAGTTGTCAATCAATTTAACAATGTGAACTTCCAGTGAGGGTAAAAGCCTGTCCTTTCAAAAGGAAGGAATCACTATAGTCCTCTCTACACTGCCTGTTGAAGCCAGGATTTATCTGCCTTTTCCTGTTCTTTACAAACAGCACAGAGTGGGGAGACGAAGCCTTCGCACAATATTCCACCTTGGGTAGTAAATCGCTGTAACAGAGGGACTCTCACTATTTTGTTAGATCCACTATGGACTGGACTCTCACACTATTATGTTAGATCCACTATGGACTGGACTCTCTCACTATTATGTTAAATCCACTATGGACTGGAGTCTGTCACTATTATGTTAGATCCACTATGGACTGGACTCTCTAACTATTATGTTAGATCCACTATGGACTGGAGTCTGTCACTATTATGTTAGATCCACTATGGACTGGACTCTCACACTATTATGTTAGATCCACTATGGACTGGACTCTCACACTATTATGTTAGATCCACTCGACGTCCATTGCACCGGTGGGGTCCCTACATAAGTGGTCCCCTCCAGGGTTTCTCATTGGCATCCCATTGGGTGGAGTTTGTTCTTGCCCTGATGTGGGATCTGAGCCGAGGATGTCGTTGTGGCTTGTGCAGCCCTTTGAGACACTCGTGATTTAGGGCTATATAAGTAAACATTGATTGACTGACAGTTGCAATGAAAGGGCAAGAATGTGTTGAATGTTGTTGTGTTACTGTTTAAAAGTTAACACAGTAGCAGAAATATTCCGCCTTTGCAGGGTTCCGTGTAAAAAGGCAGAGGGGGCTTGGATGGAATGGTTTATGAAAAAATCGAATCGTTCGGTTGACCTGACTCGGTTTAAAACACGTGTGTCATCCGGATGGTGTGTTTTTTTTTAGATTTTTCTTTTCGTTTTACTACTTAGGCCATGTCCAGATACTTAATAAACACATACTTATCTCTGCGTTTAGGCTTCTTGTCCACACGCAGATGCATACTTTTGTCTGTAAAGACGCAGACTTTTACAAACGCTGGCCAGAGTGTAGAGATCCAAAACTCTCAGCTTAGCGTATGCGTCATTTCCAAACTCAACAATACTGCCTTGCTGGCTTTAAACACACTAAAAGAGGACTTAACATATGTTTGAATTAGTGTTTTAACAATACCAATATTTTGGTACCTGTACCGGTACTAAAATTATTTCAGTTCTTTTCTAAATAAAAGGGACCACAAAAAACTTGCTTTATTGGCTTTATTTTTACAAAAAATCTTAGGGTACATTCAACATATCAATCAATCAATCAATGTTTATTTATATAGCCCTAAATCACAAGTGTCTCAAAGGGCTGCACAAGCCACAACGACATCCCACATACGGGCAAGGAAAACTCACCCCAGTGGGACGTCAATGTGAATGACTATGAGAAACCTTGGAGAGGACCGCATATGTGGGTAACCCCCCCTCTAGTTTCTTATTGCAGTTAAATAAAATAGTGAACATACTAGACAACTTGTCTTTTATTAGTAAGTAAACAAACGAAGGCTCCTAATTAGTCTGCTGACGTATGCAGTAACATATTGTGTCAATTATCATTCTATTATTTTGTCAACATTATTAAGGACAAGTGGAAGACAATGAATTATTCATCTACTTGTTCATTTACTGTTAATATCGGCTTACTTTCTCTTTTAACATGTTCTATCTACACTTCTGTTAAAATGTAATAATCACTTATTCTTCTGTTGTTGGATACTTTACACTAGTTTTGGATGATACCACAAATTTGGGTCCATCCATCCATTTCCTACCGCTTGTCCCTTTCGGGGTCGCGGGGGTGCTGGAGCTTATCTCAGCTGCATTCGGGCCGAAGGCGGGGTACACCCTGGACAAGTCGCCACCTCCGATACCAAGTCGTTACAGGATCATACATTGGTCATATTCAAAGTCCTCATGTGTCCAGGGACATATTTCCTGAGTTTATAAACATAATATACATTTTAAAAAAACGAAAGAAGATGTTGTGATGCCAAAAAATATCGACGTAATCATAGTAGCATTGACTCGATACATGCTTGTACTTGGTATCATTACAGTGGTGTAGATCCACCAATGGCGTTTGTTTACATTTTGACGCTACGGTGAGCTACGGTGTGTAGTGAAGCATGTTTAGCTATTCCTCGTCCTGCAGGGATGATACTTGTAAGAAACTTACTTTATTTGTCGCCATGGAGGCGAGGATTAGTGATTTAGAAGTAGCTAAAACACTGAAGTCTTAAAGCATCTCTTCCTGAGGGCGTTTCAGTGTTATAACTTCACCTGTATCGTTAGTTGTTAAGCCAAAATGTGTCCGTTCTCCCTTTTCCGTCTACACACTGTGTCTGCTTGTAAGTACTCCGTGATTGTGTGCATTGATTATACAGCTGGATGGAGTGATGAAAAAAGGACTTCTTTAATCGAACACTGTATATAATTAATTTTAAACAATGGTAATGGAATGGAATATATGGTTTTCTGGGGTGTTAAAAAGACCAACAATTTACACCAAACCGAACCGTGATATAAGAACTGAACCGTTGATTTTGTGAACCCCCCCCCCCCACACCCCCCCCACCCCCCACCCCCCACCCGCATTACACCCTATTGTTGGCTATGTATGAAGCACTGTGTAAAAGATTACAGACCAGATAACAGCTGCTACCCCTCTTTGCAGCATTCACTTGGATTTAAGAAAAAACTGGCAGCTTTCAGGGTTTTTAAAAAAATATATATATATATTTCTGAAAATGCCAGAATTTGTGAATTTTTGCACACTTCAAAGCACCAGCAATAGACTTAGACTTAGACAAACTTTAATGATCAACAAGGGAAATTGTTCAACACAGTAGCTCAGTTACAATGATGGAGAGTGTACGGATGGAAAGGACAATGCAGGTATAAATATGTGGATAATTGAAGTTGGTGGAACGAAATAAGCACTGTGTTTTCTGTCTCGTACTCCCTCTTACACGAGCTTGACACTGTGGTCTTTCATTTCCTCATCATTATCATTAATGCTTGTATCAGTGTGTTGGTGAATTCATCAGCAAAAGCTTTTAGTGTCATAACCAAAAATCCCACTGGATATCAGTTTGCAAATAAAGGACTTTAATGCACATCCTTTTTTTGTCAGCACTTTTTGTTAATACTTAAAAATCTAGAAGGATTTCATTTTTTTGGAACATTATTGTGCCTATCTGTATTGCACTTATTTGCAACTTCATTTTTCTCTGGCCACATATGTGCGACATATGTAGGCGAGTTGTCTTTTTTCTTTACCTAAACACTTTTGGTGCCTAAATATTGTATATTTCTTCCAGACGATAACGAATGAGGTGATTAAATGATGCATGGCGTTGCCTCAAACCGTTTACGCCTGAACAGACTGCTCTAAAGTCATCTATAAGCGCGACTGTCAACATTTTCAGTTTTTACATATTGAGTGTAACCTTAATTTTTTATTTATATCTTTTAATTTACCTGTGTTTATTTAATGTCATTACTAGAGATGTCCGATAATGGCTTTTTTGGCGATATCCGATATTCTCCAACTCTTAATTACCGATTCCAATATATCAACCGATACCGATATGTACAGTCGTGGAATTAACACATTATTATGTCTAATTTTGTTGTGATGCCCCGCTGGATGCATTTAACAATGTAACAAGGTTTTCCAAAATAAATAAACTCAAGTTATGGAAAAAAATGCCAACATGGCACTGCCAGATTTATTATTGAAGTTACAAAGAGCATTATTTTATTTAACATGCCTCAAAACAGCAGCTTGGAATTTGGGACGTGCTCTCCCTGAGAGAGCATGAGGAGATTGAGGTGGGCGGGGGGCGGAGTTGAGGTGAGGGGAGGTACGGGGTAGTGGGGGGTGTATATTGTAGCGTCCCAGAAGAGTTAGTGCTGCAAAGGGTTCTGGGTATTTGTTCTGTTGTGTTTGTGTTGTGTTACGGTGCGGATGTTCTCCCAAAATGTGTTTGTCATTCTTGTTTGGTGTGGGTTCACAGTGTGCCGCATATTTGTAACAGTGTTTAAGTTGTTTATACGGCTACCCTCATTGTGACCTGTATGGCTGTTGACCAAGTATGCAGGGCATTCACTTGTGTGTGTGAAAAGCCGTAGATATTATGTGATTGGGCCGGCACGCAAAGGCAGTGCCTTTAAGGTTTATTGGCGCGCTGTACTTCTCCCTACGTCCGTGTACACAGCGGCGTTTTAAAAAGTCATAAACTGTACTTTTTTAAACCGATACCGATAATTTTGAAACCGATACCGATAATTTCCGATATTACATTTTAAAGCATTTATCGGCCGATAATATCGGCATTCCGATATTATCGGACATCCCTAGTCATTACCAATTCATTTTTATTATATTGTCATCTTATTTTTCCATTATGTTTTCTATTTTTATTTTTTACTTTTCCAACCCTGCACAAGCTATAACCTGATTTTTTTTTCAACTCCAATGTCCTTAATGTTCTTTTTTTCTCCGACATATTTTTTTCTCACAGTAAGTTAAACAATTTGCAAAGTTACAGTATGTCTGAATGGACAATCAGTAAAAGACACAAAGAAAGGGTAGGATTAAATAGGCTCTACTTCTTTCTACTCCTTTTCAGACATGCTTGGCACTCAGCATCAAGGGTTAGAATTGGGGGTTAAATCACCAACAATTATTCCCGGGCGTGGTCACCGCTGCTGCCCACTGCTCCCCTCACCTCCCAGGGGGTGATCAAGGGTGATGGGTCAAATGCTGGGAATAATTTCGCCACACCTAGTGTGTGTGTGACAATCATTGGTACTTTAACTTTTAACTGGATTGTGCACGTATAACCATGTGATGTTCTTTAAAAGGGTCCTACAGTATCTTGCAAAACCAACTTTTTTTTAATCTGTTGGTAGCTGTTTTTCTGTACTTGGGATCCTCATAACTCCCGAAAACTTTAATTCAACCATTGAAGCATGGCGGAGATATTAATAAAACACTTTTACCTAAGCCATTTGGAATTTCAGACTATTGTGTCGTTTTTTTTGCTATAGTTACATCATTGGATTACACCCTAGGAGGTGAGGGGAGCAGGGAGCAGCAGCGGTGGCCGCACCCGGGAATAATTTTTTGGTGATTTAATAATAATAATAATACCTGGGATTTACAATTGACCACTAAATGGTAACACCGAAAAAAGTTTTTCAATTTGTTTAAGTCGGGGTCCACGTAAATCAATTCATGGTAGCGAGTCTACTGACATATATAAATAAGAACTTTACACTACTTTATATTAGAAAACAGTGGAGGATGAATGTCCCATAACAAGAAGATAGAGAAAAAGAAGAAGCTTATGACTACGGCGTCGCCACAGACTACAATGGCGGATGCGCGCACATTTTCAAGACTTATGCGGATCCCAAATACACATCAGAAGGTACCAGAAGGTAAGAAAAGTTGGTTTTGCATAATAATGCAAAACAAAACGCCAGGTAATATGTCTGCTAATAGGTGCCATTTTGCAGTCCTTATACACGCACGTTAATAATACTTGAATGTTTAATGCGCCGACAATCCATCAAGCGGTGCGGCTTCATAGCTTACCAAAGTCGTACCAAAAAACCTTTTGACATATTTTTGAGTGCCGTGTGTAATGTTCTATATTCTCAATGAAACATTTAAAGTTTTGTTGTTGTTTAATGCCATCCTATTGCAGTCTACACGTATCTATTATCTATGACTGCCATCTACTGGTCACACTTATCATTACACCATGTATCAAATAAAATTGCTTCGAGGTCAGTAAGCACAACCAGAATTATGCCGTACATTAGGCGCAAGTCTTTCAACTGTGGAATAGAATCAGAATCAGAATCAGAATCAGAATAGTTTTATTGCCATTGTTTGAGAACGGGTTCACAAACTAGGAATTTTTAGGAATAGGTTGATGCAATAAAAATATATCTGATGATCTAGGACAGTGGTTCTTAACCTGGGTTCGATCGAACCCTAGGGGTTCGGTGAGTCGGCCTAAGGGGTTCGGCGGAGGTCAAAACACACCCGACTCATCGTGTAAATAAAAACTTCACCCTATCGGCGTATTACGGATACGACAACAGCTGACTGATTTGCAGGTGTGTAATTTGTTGTGTGTTTATGCACTGTGTTGGTTTTGTTCTTTGAACAAGGTGATGTTCATGCACGGTTCATGTTGTGCACCAGTAAAAAAACATGGTAACACTTTAGTATGGGGAACATATTCACCATTAATTAGTTGCTTATTAACATGCAAATTAGTAACATATTGGCTCTTAACTAGTCATTATTAAGTACTTATTAATGCCTTATTCGACATGGCCTTATTATAACCCTAACCCTCTAACCCTAACCCTAATCAAATAACTCTAAATGAAGTCTTTGTTACTTAGAATATGTTCCCCTAGTGTCCAAATAACTCTGAATTAAGTCTGTGTTACTTAGAATATGTTCCCCATACTGAAGTGTTACCAAAAACATATAACTTTGTCTTGAATTTGAAAAAATTTATATATATATTTTTTCACTAAAGAAGGGTTCGGTGAATGCACATATGAAACTGAAGGGGTTCGGTACCTCCAACAAGGTTAAGAACCACTGATCTAGGATCTCTTGGCTTTTTTTTTAGCTTTATAAAAACATTGGAACACGTCATTACGTAACACTGATTTCCAGCGTGTAAGTATGCATTTAATAATAGGAAGGTTTAACATTTATACACAACCTCTATAAGAAAGGTCTGTTTAAACAGTTTACTGTTTATTATTAATCTCGTACATAAAATAGAATTTTATGAAAAACATGGCGGCTTTTTGGATTGCTTGTGAAAATATGTGACATTGACGGTTGCCATTGTGTAGGAATTTGACATATTTTAGTAAATATTCATCTCCAGCACAGAGTAAAGATTGTGTTATTGCATTACTGTGCACTCCAATCGTAACTATTTTCAGCAAACAAGCTTACGAACAAAAAAACGCATGCGCATTTTTACATTTTTTTTTGGCCTTTTCCATCTTCAAAATGTGCATTTTAATGCATCGCTGGAAACATGGCCGACATCTGTGGCGCCCTAACGGCCCTGCGTGAGTGTCATTAAAAGGACAGAGACCGAGGCTATAATGCTGAGCTTGCACATTCAACCACCTCCACATGACCTTGGTGACAACCCGCTCTGCAATTTTCACACACAGAGCGCTAAGGTATTAAAGCAAGCAAACATTACACTTGTTGTTCTCTTCAACCAAAAAGGTTTCACAAGCTTAGTTAGCCAAGTTAGCTCTGAATTACACGCAACTATAAATAATGCTTGTTGGCATTACAATATTTTCAATAATTGGCTTCTCATCTGTATTTTTCTTTCTTTAAATGTATCGTGCAGACAGCCCTTTACTTCATACATTTATGAACATGGAGTGACACTACAGCATCTTTAATGATCTACTTCCCAAGGTTCAGAGGACTATTGTAATCATTTTAAAGTGTACTCCTTGCTGGGTGAGAGGGCCGACACTTGGGGAAACAAGCACATCCTTATTTTTGATGCCCTTCTACAGGGGAGCAACATTTATAGAGATTGTAAAATATGGAAATATGTTGTTAAAGGAGCCATCTGTAATAATGTCATGTCAAGTCATCATTAAATGACCCTGATATGTCAAAAAGCATTAATAAATCATGTTCTTTTTGAATACCTTTATAACTGGATTGGGCATTTTCTAATTTAAAGGGTTAACTTTTCCGTGGATTTCAATGACATTCACAAATGTTGGGCAAACTTCATGTTCCATTAATCTCAGGACATTCAATCGATCACAACTGGACTGTTTGGTTTGTCTTAGAAGACGTTTCGCCTCCAACGACTGTCGTTTGTTTGCATCAAAGCTGTTGTTTTTCTCACAACGATGGGGAAAAACCATCCTTGCCCAAGCACACCAGCCGCTAGACCAGACCTGGCTATTCTGCTGCCCGCGGGCCACATCCGGCCCTTTGTGTGTCCCTGTCCGGCCCGCGTGAGGCCAATCATGAATTACAAAATACATTTTAAAAAAAGTATCTATGTCGAGTGTGCAATACAACGGTGCAGCTTTTGTTTTGAAAAGCGGTATTTGTATTACTTCCGTGATTGTGAGTGAATGTGAACAGCTGCAATCACAAATTACAAAATAAAGTTGAAAAAACATCTATGTCGTGCGCGCAATACAACTGTGCTGCTTTTATTTTGAAAAGTGTTATTTATGGGCGTATGTCCGTGTGTAACCTGTGAGTGAAGGTGCACAGCGACAAGTGATGCACGGTTTACACCCGAGACTCTAAAAAGAGAAAAGTTGGTGACGAATGGCGTGTTTTCAACAAGACATGGACTGCCAAGCAACGTTCCCTCTGAGGTGCGCGCCTGCGCAATTGCGCACTGCTGAAGCGTCCTCTGCGCACAGCAAATATATGCCGCACACCAAATCAAATCCCATCTGAATTCTAAACAAAATAAACACATTTATTCTGTGTAATTTTGCAATGCAACTTTAAGTGACGGTGTTTGTCAACAACGTTCAATTGAACACCGTTCAATTATTGTAACGTCTATCGAGATGCTTCGAGGCCAGGAATTATATCGATCACTTTATTGAGCAAAACTGTTTATATTCGGCCATAACCACACCAAAAACATGAGTAAAACACTCCTATCTCGAAAAACTAGTCATTTTCTGACGTATAAACCAGGCTAAAACCAACTTGTCATCTGTCACCAACACGCATACCACTAAACCACTGGTGCGTTTATGGCCACACAAAAAGTCGGACAACTCAAACACCACACAAAGTTACACTATGACTCCTCAGTCATACGTGTGCTTATTTTACTGTCATTTATTATTAATGTTAATTTATTTATATTAATCATGGAATGCTGTTAATAGAGAAAGTTACATGAATGCACACTTCATCCTATACTTACATTTCATTGTGCAACATGAGGATGTTTAAGGGGAACTAAATGTGATCTCTGAAAGGGGTACAAATGATTTCCAAAGCAGTGTTTTTGGTATAAAGTTAAGTTAGTTTAAATGAAAGTATTATTATTATTATTAATTATTATTATTATTATTTATCTTACGGTATACATCAAAAATAATATTGAGCAAAATTTAATTGAAATATTGTCGATGTGGCCCTCCAGCAGTGCTCGGGTTGCTCATGCGGCCCCTGGTAAAAATGAATTGCCCACCCCTGCGCTAGACTATATCTGACCAATCTAAGTCTATGAGCATACTCGGATGAGAGGCGAAACGTCTTTTAAGACAAATCAAATAGTCCAGTTGCGATCAATTGAATGCCCTGATATTACAATGACCTGGATGAATGAGAATATTCATAGTCCATGTTGCATTATTTTCACATAGCCAAATTAAATTGTTACAGCAAATTCTGCCTCTTTAGTTAAACAAATTAGATAAGCCCGCCCTGTGTTGTCTGCTCTACACGTGGTGGGTACGAATAAGAGGAAGTGCTTAACTCCAAGCACATAGCAAAACAGACTGCAGAATAGGGCCCTGGAGCGCTTGTGAATCAACTGTTATTCCCGTGTTAGCTAAAAAGGATAGATTCTTCTTTATTAGCATAGCCAATTCAACATAAAACAAGATTACCGGAAGTATTTGTTGAAGAAAAAGAAAAAAAAAACACTCTTAAAATGAAGAGAGGCAAGACTGAAAAAAATGACACCCTTTGTGTTTTATTCCAACCACCTCTCATCAGAATAATGTGTAACAAAATAATACAAGAAACTTATGATAAAACCCTTTTCTCATTACCAAACATGAGGGATATAATTGAAAACTCCAAGAGGAAAAGGAATATTAAAGAGATATTTCTGTGTATATTCTACAACTGGGACTAATTGTGAGGCGGAAGTGCCTGGAGGGCTTGTTTCTAACAAAATTGATTTACCAAAGTAGGATGTATGCACGTACACAGTGAGGCCACGAGCTGCCTTCTGCTTGCACGGAAATAGGCAGCAGAGGTCTCACAATGGGAACCAAATCATCATTGTGAAGCAAGACATGCTCTTTATCAGTTGAAAGGCTAATTGTTCGGTACTGTGGGAAGACTTTGGGAAATCAGCCCTCAGTTTTTAGACACAAGTGCGATTTTAGCTGGCGCCTGAAGGGATATTGGCATGTTTTTGCATGTCAATGATTTTGCAGCTTTGACTGCATTTGTATAATGATGCTTGGATGCCAGTAAAATATCACAAGGATGCTGTTTCGGTTTCGGTTTTGGGCAGTACAATATATTCCAGGGAAAATCTTATTTTGTAGGATAGTCTGCATCAATTACAATGAAGTGGAATTTCCAAAGTCAAATGCAACATTAATTGTTGACTTAGCCATAATGTAGCAGCCTGAACACGTGTAAAAAACATCTGACAGACATTCAAAATAAGTTTTTTTTTACCCAAATTGAATTATTCTACTCTTATTCTTGTTATTATCGCCATTATGATCCACCTCGAACAACATTGCTAAGAGTAGGGCTGCAACGATTAATCCAATAAATCGATTACATTTATATTCTGTTATTATTAATTGTTTAATAAGTGGAACTTATAAACATTTATAAAATTTTGACTGCGTCGAGTACCCGGAACTTTAAATACACAAGCATAGTTTCCGCACAGCCTCTGCAATTGAGCGCATATGAGAGGAATGGTGTGTGGTGGCAAAAGCTGAGAGTTTGTTTTATTATTATTTTTTAGCGAATTTATTTTTATGAATGGACACATGTTAAAAGTGTAATTTCAATATTGATCATGTGCATTTATCAGAAAAACAAAACAAAAATGAAGCTTATGGCAAGCAGGAAAATCGCTATTTCAACTGTTTTCCCTGAAATAGGCATTTAAGCTATAAAGTGTGTTTCATCCAATTTCTCGATGAATCGAACATACTAATCCATAGGTTATTAGAATACTAAAATAATCAATAGCTGTAGCCTTACATGAAAGCACAATAAGTTTAAGTTGAAAAATTAAAAAAAAAAAAATGTCAGTGCCTCACCAGGTATGAACCTCACCACACGTCACTGGTTAGCAGTGTCACTAAAATGACTTTAAAAAAGTAATTTCTTAGTTACTTGTTACTTTCGAAAAAAGTAATGTAATTAATAACATAATTATTCTTCAATAGATTTAATTAATTAGTAAGGAAAGTAATTAACGTGTTACTTTTCTACTGCATAGCTAGTGTATGCAGTTGAGGGATGTTTCATGAGAGAAGAGTGCGTGAGTGTGTGCCTTTAAAAGGCAGTGCCTGTTGCCTAGTAAAGTGTGACGTCGAAAAGGGCACTCCCATTGGCCAGAGCGACCACTAGCTCAGCCTTGGTAGTCTGCCGACTGGAAGGAATGTTGAGTGTAGCGCCAGTGGGTTGTTTTCACTGAGAGTTAAAGCGTTTGAACGCGTGCCAATGGCCGTGTCTCTCCTTGTCCACAAACGGGGCACTGTAGGATTATTATTGTTCGTGATTGCCTCTTTATTGTGCATGTGTGTGTGTTGTGCATGCGGTGGCTGCCGCTTGCACTGGCAAAGAGTGAACTTACTGGGATTCTAAAGTGTGCCACGTTACATCAAACGTATCGAAAATGCTGTTGTAAAGTACAAAAAAGTAATTAATTAGATTACTCGCTAGTAGAAAAACTAGTAACGTCGTTTTTTTTCTGAAAAATGCCGGTTAGGGCATATTGTTTCTTAAAATGTAAGAATTAAAAGAACATTTTCCTACTCAATGCTCTTGAGAACATCCTCTCAAAGAGTAGTAGTTTACACAGGCTGAGTTTGAAATGCATTTAGGTGTCTTGTTGGCCCACTAAGTGTAATAAGGTTGCGTCAAAGTGGACCATTAAAATAGTACCAGTAGAGTGGAAAAATAAGTTGACTTTAGATGCTTATTTGTGTTTCATTGTATCCATTAAACCAGGCCTGGGCAATTACTTTGACTCGGGGGCCACATTTAGAGAAAAAAATGTGTCTGGGGGCCGGAACACTAATACAAAACCTCACAATAATGTCTGATTGAATGCTAAAAACGTCATGACAGACCGCCTTAAAAAACGTAATGGAATTTTAAATTTCTCTATGAACGATAAAACACTGAATATTGACAAAATATGAACGTCACACCCCCTTTCGATCGACATATTTTACAATCAAGTGGAAAGCAACCAAAATGCAACAAACAGTGAAATATGAACGCGAAGGGTACAAAATAAACCCACCGACAATCTGATATATCACTAAGCTTTAGAACTTTGTTGTGAAAATCTCCTTCCGCGTCTGTGGAAACGCTCCCCGCCCACACTGCTTGGTGCCTCGTCTGAGCTGCTGTGACGTAGATTACCATAGTAACTAATTAGATGACCATAATAACTAATTTGATTATCATAGTAACTGGTATATCATCCATAAACGCAGATTCCAACCATTGAAATACTTTGTATAGTTGAAGACTTACGGTCATTAGAAAACATGACCGCACATCATAATGGCAGCTAGTTTCCATCTTAAAGATCTAAAAAAATTATTTGGTAATGTCCGGCGGGCCAGATTGAAAAGCTTAACGGGCCGCATGTGGCCCCCGGGCCTTAATTTGCCCAGGTCTGCATTAAACCATATCCTATTGTATTTACAATACGCAAAGTATGTGAAAACACTGTCTAAAACGTCACAAAATGCCACATACCGTATTTTTCTGAGTATAAGTCGCTCCGGAGTATAAGTCGCACCGGCCGAAAATGCATAATAAAGAAGGAAAAAAACATATATAAGTCACACTGGAGAATAAGTCGCATTTTTGGGAAAATGTATTTGATAAAACCCAACACCAATAATAGACATTTGAAAGGCAATTTAAAATAAATAAAAAATAGTGAATAAGTGTACGTTATATGACGCATAAATAACCAACTGAGAACGTGCCTGGTATGTTAACGTAACATATTATGGTAAGAGTCATTCAAATAACTATAACATATAGAACATGCTATACGTTTACCAAACAATCTGTCACTCCTAATCGCTAAATCCGATGCAATCTTATACGTCTAGTCTCTTACGTGAATGAGCTAAATAATATCATTTGATATTTTACGGTAATGTGTTAATAATTTCACACATAAGTCACTCCTGAGGATAAGTCGCACCCCCGGCCAAACTATGAAAAAAACTGTGACTTATTGTCCGAAAAACACGGTACTCTGTCAGCCATTTCGAATATTCTGCTTCGGTAATTTCCGTAGATTCTACATCACTGTAGTAACGCTTCTGCACTCTGACCATATTCTCAGATTAGTCATACTGGAAATACGCAAAAATTAGAAAGAGACGTGCTGTTTATCATTCACTATCCTTATGTAACACAACAACACGTATGCTTGGCTTTTTTTAAGCATTCAAAATCGTAAATAAATAGCTAACAATTGATCGGGGGTCCTCTGTTACGCTCATTATACTCACTCTAAAAACATCCAGAAACCGCCAACAATACTCCATTTACATGTCATGACCTGAAAATTGACCAAATATGAGTGATATTGTTATTGTAAGCGTCAACCCAGACGGACTATTTTAGCGGTGCATTGATATCAATGAGCTAATGCTAGCAAACGCTGCTTTTGTTGACACACTAGACTCCTTCTGCTTCATCTCAAACTTTGTAAAAGTAAATTCTAGATTAAAATCCATGCATCCCTCACCTGGTAGTAGACAAATGTGGCCACGGACCGACCGACTGACTGGCGGACTTTCACGTCCCATTGGTGGCGAAAAAGACAAAAAGACCTTGCTGCGGGAACTATTTTTTAACCCTTTGTGGGGATTGTTATTGAATCTTCATCTCGAAGGAATTATGTGAGCGTTCCAGCGAGAGTGGTTATAGTTTAATACGTTTAGTTTGTATGTTTGGCCCGGAGCAATGCTGTGGATGCTAGTGTCACAATAAAGCTGTATCTGGGTAACAGTCGGCTTCTTAAAATGTATTGCTCATCCTCTTTGTGTTCAGGCTCGAAAATATAAGGTCTTTGATCATAATTTTCCATTGTTGGCTCTCACAAAGTCTGCTTGATTAGCATTGTTGTTGATGGGGAAGGGATCTTTGGTTACTCCTGCTACGTCACGCGATCACTTGACTGGCTTCCTCGTTATCTCACAAAATGGCTCGGGAATCTCTGTGAGATTAATACCATTTTAATTACACTACCGTTCAAAAGTTTGGGGTCACCCAAACAATTTTGTGGAATAGCCTTCATTTCTAAGAACAAGAATAGACTGTCGAGTTTCAGATGAAAGTTCTCTTTTTCTGGCCATTTTGAGCGTTTAATTGACCCCACAAATGTGATGCTCCAGAAACTCAATCTGCTCAAAGGAAGGTCAGTTTTGTAGCTTCTGTAACGAGCTAAACTGTTTTCAGATGTGTGAACATGATTGCACAAGGGTTTTCTAATCATCAATTAGTCTTCTGAGCCAATGAGCAAACACATTGTACCATTAGTGAAGTGAAGTGAAATACATTTATATAGCGCTTTTTCTCAAGTGACTCAAAGCGCTTTACATAGTGAAACCCAATATCTAAGTTACATTCAAACCAGTGTGGGTGGCACTGGGAGCAGGTGGGTAAAGTGTCTTGCCCAAGGACACAACGGCAGTGACTAGGATGGCGGAAGCGGGGATCGAACCTGCAACCCTCAAGTTGCTGGCACGGCCGCTCTACCAACTGAGCTATACCGCCCCACTGGAACACTGGAGTGATGGTTGCTGGAAATGGGCCTCTATACACCTATGTAGATATTGCACCAAAAACCAGACATTTGCAGGTAGAATAGTCATTTACCACATTAGCAATGTATAGAGTGCATTTCTTTAAAGTTAAGACTAGTTTAAAGTTATCTTCATTGAAAAGTACAGTGCTTTTCCATCAAAAATAAGGACATTTCAATGTGACCCCAAACTTTTGAACGGTAGTGTATATCTATCAATTTGCAAACATTGGAAGACTTTTGGTGTCATAAATCAGATATTTATGATACTAGCTTCAATATAGAGGCAACTTGTTCGTCCACTTTACTGGTACTTTAACAGGTCCAGATTTAATGAACTATGTTTACACAACCACACCCTTGCTTATGATTATAGTGACTATATCAATATTAAAATGAATAAACAAATAAACATACAGAGTATCAAATGTACTCAAACTTGACAAGCTCTATTATTTAGTGAATTGTGAAGTTGATTATATTTATATAGCGCTTTTACATAGTGTAACCCAATATCTAAGTTACATTTAAACTAGGGCTGCAACTAACGATTAATTTGGTAATCGATTAATCTGTCGATTATTACTTCGATTAATCGATTAATAATCGGATAAAAGAGACAATCTACATTTCTATCCTATCCAGTATTTTATTGGAAAAAAAACAGCATACTGGCACCATACTTATTTTGATTATTGTTTCTCAGCTGTTTGTACATGTTGCAGTTTATAAATAAAGGTTTATTAAAAATATTTAAAAAAATAAAATAAAATAAAAAAATGTATTAAAAAAAAAAAAAAAAAACAACTCTGCCCATGCGCGTAGTATAGATCCAACGAATCGATGACTAAATTAATCGACAACTATTTTAATAATCGATTGTAATCGATTTAATCGATTAGTTGTTGCAGCCCTAATTTAAACCAGTGTGGGTGGCACTGGGAGCAGGTGGGTAAAGTGTCTTGCCCAAGGACACAACGGCAGGATGGCGGAAGCGGGGATCGAACCTGCAACCCTCAAGTTGCTGGCACGGCCCCTCTACCAACCGAGCTACACCGCCCCTCAGGGACTTGTTTTTTTTCCCCCCAATCCTTAACACACCCCCACACCATGCATGCACATCTTCCTCTTGCAAGGCAGCACAAGCACTCGCTCATCTCTCACACTCATGTCAAGGATGATCCGGGTTCCATTAACACTTTGACTTGGGACTTGATTGGCGGCTTTGGTAGGATGTACTGCCCTTCTTCTCTTCCATTTCATTCCATGGGCTTTTTTTTGTTTTGTTTGGTTTACATACCTCCTTTTCTACACATTTTCTTGTTGGGTTTCCTGGCACATTCCTTGGATATTCTTTTGACTGTAAAATGAATGGGAAAAAAACAAACTACAAAATAACAGAGAGCTCTGGAAAAGATCGCAGGTGACATGCAACAACTCAGACTGTGTCAGACTTCCCATTGTCACCCTGGCTTCCCTCCCTCCCAGTCATCAACAAGAACAACAACCTGTTGAGAAAGTAACTGGGGTGTTTTTTGCAGAAATATTCCAAAATGGTGGAATGAATTTGCTGCATCCTGGGACACAGGAAGCCCATATTCACATGCACTTCTATTTAAGACCCATTACGCATAAACATCATGCTTTAATGAATTGAAGTCATTGGGAAATTTCAATCATTTCCCAGTAAGGTTGTGCCAAAATAGTGGCTTTATAATAAAATCTTAATCTTGTAGTTTTTTTTTTGGCACAAAATCTCCATTTGAAAAGGAGAGTAAAGGGTCTTACATAGGTCAGGCTGATGCCACAGGCCTCTCATGTACCAGACAGAACATTTCACCAACCCTAAAAATAAGGTCATACACTCACGAGGCAAGCTACTGATCACTAATCTCTAATATCCCGGAGACAGTCAAGACAGTGAGGCTAGGAAAGTGCACAACCAATTTTCCCCCTTCTTTCATTACGATTTTTGTCACTGCAAAACGCCATTTTTGTCATCAAAAGAGGAACCTTTACCAGTGGCATGGAAGGGGAGAGTTGATGGAAAGACTAAACATGGCAGGTTGAGATGATTGACACGGACTCAGCATGCGCCAGACAACAGGTCATGCTTCGCGCAAAAGACAAAAAAAAAGAAGTAAAGTAAGAAGAGACAGAGAGAGGGAGAAGTGTCTTGGTCCTGTCGTTCGACACACTTACCATCCTCTGTTGGAACGTAGATGTTTAGATAAAGACAATCCTCGTGTTGATCCTGTATGTAGGTGGTAACTATATCCAGGTTGTAGGTGAACCATATTGGCATCATGATCTCTGGCACGGCGTTGTGTATATTTTGGGGGCACACTGGAGCAAAGTGGGTGGCGTTCTTGATCCCTGACCAGGAGGACGGAGGCTCGGGAGGCATGAAGCGTTTTTCCCCCACCGGGGAAGCAGCGTACGGGACCCCCAAATACTGGTCCACCGGTCCCAGGATCTCACTAGGCAGGGGCACCCTCACCCCTCGGAGTTTGCCATACTGCGTGTTCACAGTGGGGTGGTAGCTCTGGCCTCTCACCACCGCAAGGCACCAGCAAAAAGTCAATACCCACAAGGACGCGATAAAATCGGGGCAACTCTGGGCTCCGTGCCAGTTCTGCAAGGGGGTACCACTTCTCCTCGGCAAACACCACATGGTCCTTGCGAGCGAGTGCAACATGCGAGCCAGAGCACCCGCTCAGCAAATAGACTTTCCTGCGCCTTCGCTTATAGGTGACGTCCAACCACGGGTAGCTCGATCATCAGCTGGTATGGCTTGGAGATGATGAGAAACAGTTCTGCAGCTCCTCCACAGAGAGGTCCTTGATGGCCGCTCTCTCCTCGCTTGTCAGAGCTTCTATCCGGTGCTACAAAAGAAGAAGACAGGAGAATTAATGACAGCTCCCTGACAGCCCACCACTGTGCGTCCTTCTGCTTTAAGTCAAGTCATATTTATTGACTGCTGCAGTCCCTTTGTGTCCTGACTTAAAAGAGCCCACATAGCAATAGTTCTTCCAAACAAACAAGTCACTTAGATGTTGCAATTAACTTCTGTCGGATTTCTGTCTAATAACCCTGCTATCATCAATAGGTATATCCCCTCCACTCCCGAGAACAAACTTTACTTAGAAGGAAAAATTGCATCCACGGGAACATAGTCAAGTGATGAAGAATTCATGCTCTGCTTCATGCAATGCAGTAATTTCTACGTCTCCCTTTGGTGTAGGTATGAACAATTTAGATTCCGAGTCCCCCTGGTCTCGGAGAGAACAGGGGGGCAGAGGACGATGT
This sequence comes from Entelurus aequoreus, assembly GCF_033978785.1. NCBI lineage: Eukaryota > Metazoa > Chordata > Actinopteri > Syngnathiformes > Syngnathidae > Entelurus > Entelurus aequoreus. The sequence goes on along the minus strand of NC_084734.1, from coordinate 78,915,204 downwards.
ACAGTAGCTAGGCAGTGAGGCTTCTACCTGTGACAGTCCTGTAAACCAGTGTTTTTCAACCTTTTTTGAGCCAAGGCACATATTTTACGTTGAAAAAAATCCAGAGGCACACCACCAGCAGAAATCATTAAAAAACGAAACTCAGTTGACAATAAAAAGTCGTTGTCACAATTGTTGGATATGTCTTTAAACCATAACCAACCATGCATCAATATAGCTCTTGTCTCAAAGTAGGTGTACTGTCACGACCTACAACTACAACCCTAAACCAACACCCTCCCTTCCACATAATACCTCTTCGGATTGTAAATAATCAATTGTAAATAATCAAATGTAGACACTTTTTCTTATACTTTCTGATTTCTCTCTCTATGTCCACTACTTGCTGTACATATCCTACCAAGTGAGTCCTACACTGTTTAAATGTCCATTTCTCTGATGATGCAATTGTTGATGCTGATTGTTGATGACTATAGTGTTGATACCAACCAAACCAAACCCCCCCCCTCCATATCCCAAACCCCGGATTGTAAATAACGTAAATAATTCAATGTATATACTCTGATGATTATCTTGTGTGATGACTGTTTTATGATGTTAGTACAGTATATATTTGATAGTATATATCTGTATCATGAATCAATTTAAGTGGACCCCGACTTAAACAAGTTGAAAAACGTATTCGGGTGTTACCATTTAGTGGTCAATTGTACGGAATATGTACTTCACTGTGCAATCTACTAATAAAAGTTTCAATCAATCAATCAAACCTGTCACATCACGCCATGACTAATTTTGAGTTTTTTTCTCCTATTCTGGTGGCTTTTTGTCTTTTTTTTTGGTATTTTCCTGTAGCAGTTTCATGTCTTCCTTTGAGCGCTATTTCCCGCATCTACTTTGTCTTAGCAATCAAGAATATTTTAGTTGTCTTTATCCTTCTTTGTGGGGACATTGTTGATTGTCATGTCATGTTCGGATGTACATTGTGGACGTCGTCTTTGCTCCACAGTAAGTCTTTGCTGTCGTCCAGCATTCTGTTTTTGTTTATTTTGTAGCCAGTTCAGTTTTAGTTTCGTTTTCCAAAGCCATCCCTAAGCTTCCATGCCTTTTTAGGGATACTCGCCTTTTGTTTATTTTTGGTTTAAGCATTAGATAGGACATTTACAAAGCAATTAGCTACCTGATGCCACCTACTGATATGGAAGAGTATTACACAGTTACTCTGCCGAGCTCTAGACAGCACCGACACTCAACAACGACACTTTATTTACAGATTATAATTACAGGTTTGCATAAAATATGTTTAACCCATATAGGTGAAGTTAGATAATCTCCCATGGCACACCAGACTGTATCTCACGGCACACCAGTGTGCCGCGGCACAGTGGTTGAAAAACACTGCTGTAAACAATCAAATTCCCAGGGTGAAGTAGTGGTGCCGGGGATAACGCCTACCTGCACACCGCCTGATCAATTTTCAATTTCTGCAGCTTAAAGCCACCCCCGCCATCCCGCAACATTTGCTCTAAAAAGAAAAGCCAACATTTAAGAGAGGATATCGCTTTCCAAAGATGGTTTAAATGATTTAGAATGCTTCAGCAGTCTTTGGGGCTAGATTGGCCAGCTGCAGGGCGTGTGGCTGGAGCGTGGATCCATATATATTATGGATGCTCCAGATGAGCCTATCTACATAAAGGACATGCACATGACGGACTATTACGCTTAAAAAAAACTCCTAACACAGAGCACCTGCTAACTAAAAATACATAAAAGCGCCCCCCCCCCCCCCTCGTATCCAATATGTGGATTAAGAGGCAAGCACAGCTAGGGGCCAAGTGTTGATAAAGGATTATTCCAGAAAAGTTACAGTGCATCTCACTAAAGTACCTATGAAGGAAGCTTGAAGACTGTATTTCCCTTCATATTATTCAAATCAACATAAAGAGCATCTACCAACACCAAATATTGCGGATTTAGCAAGAGGTAACCCAGTTTTGCCCACACAGTTTACATTGAAACATCTACATATGGAAATAAAAAGGGCCAAAGACACAATTTTAATCAGGCTTTGTACAGATACTGTTAAACTCCTATGTATTTGTATTATTTATTGTGTTGTCTTCTATTCTAATTCAATCAATCAAAGTTTGTTTATATAGATCTTAATCACAAGTGTATCAAAGGGCTGCACAAGCCACAACGACATCCTCGGCTCAGATCCCACATCAGGGCAAGGAAAAACTCAACCCAATGGGATACAATGAGAAACCTTGAAGGGGACCGCAGATGTGTTAATTATCAATATTATTACTACTATTCTCTCAATGTTACAATTGTATTACCTTATATTTATTCATTTATAATTTAGATTTTATCTTACATATAGTTTATCAAATGTTTCATACAGTTTTTAAAATGCCGTTAATTTTAGTTAATCTTCAGTGTGGACGCCTCAAATGTGGTATCATTTTTTTTCCAACCATTTCAAAAGCATCAATTTGGCACCGGTATTGGCAAACATGTAAAGGATACCCATCCCAAGAAATTGGGAATGCAGAAAACAGGCAATACTGTTTGGGGTAGATCCATCCTCTTTGCTCAGTACATCAGGATAGAGTTTCCTTTTCCGGAAGCCCTGCTAGCTCAGCCGTCCAAGCTGCTATTTCACTGAGAGATTATCTGATTACTTCCGCCAAAGTGAGAACTGGTGGGGGAGGGACGCCGTGCACAGCCTCAGCATACACCCATGGATAGGAGAACATCTCGGCATTGCAGCAGAGGGGGTGCATATATCGCTTGTTTGAAGCAGCTAATAGACTCCATTGCAGGTATTTCGAAAAGAGTCTACCCCAGCTGCGGCACGGCGAAAGCGTCATACCATCAGCAAATTTGAAGTGCAGATGTGTGAGGCAGTGACCGGCTGCACCTGCTGCACTGTGTTGACTGCTTGTCTGTGAGGAGGCAGCTGCAACATCCTCAGTGCAGGGAAAAACACGCCTAACTGGAGATGGATGATTTCTCGCGGCTGTGTTTTCCAGATGGGATGAGGGATCAGAGCCACTAATGGTGGCGTCTGTGATGCAATTTTTGCGGCTAGGTCAGGTCCAGATGATTGAAGTGGCTTTGCTAGTTGGGCTTCCGTCACGGGAGGAGGATCCCGGAGGAAGGGTTTAACGGTGAGAATGGATGTTATAGCTCTCCTCATGGCTGTGGCTAACTATGGCAGCTCAAGGCCATAGCAGAGAAAAGTGATGGCAAAGCAGCGCAATTTCATTTTGTGGTGAAGCAACTTTAGCTGCACGCTGACAGGGCAAGTTTCACTTGGCTTCATAAGAAATGGAAATATGTGTTTGCTATTTATGCTTATGTAGGTTGACTGCCAGGGCAATTTGTAAACACCGCCATTATTTGGATGTGTACCACAGTATTGTGAGTCACTGTGTGGTCTTCAATATATTATCTTCGAATCCTTGTTTCTTAGGCCCCTTCTACACTAAGCCGGCTAAGGTTATCCAGGGTAACTCCCACCAACGTTCCCTCTAAGGTGCGCGCCTGCGCAATTTCGCACTGCTCAAGCGTCCTCTG